>NW_028227504.1:0-167160 GCF_978045245.1 Mus caroli | reverse complement strand
ATAGTATATGAGTGAGTTGCACTGAAAAACTTAGAATATAAGAAACGCACAGTGTAGTACATAGTATATGAGTGAGTTGCACTGAAAAACTTAGAATATAAGAAACGCACAGTGTAGTACATAGTATATGAGTGAGTTGCACTGAAAAACTTAGAATATAAGAAACGCACAGTGTAGTACATAGTATATGAGTGAGTTGCACTGAAAAACTTAGAATATAAGAAACGCACAGTGTAGTACATAGTATATGAGTGAGTTGCACTGAAAAACTTAGAATATAAGAAACGCACAGTGTAGTACATAGTATATGAGTGAGTTGCACTGAAAAACTTAGAATATAAGAAACGCACAGTGTAGTACATAGTATATGAGTGAGTTGCACTGAAAAACTTAGAATATAAGAAACGCACAGTGTAGTACATAGTATATGAGTGAGTTGCACTGAAAAACTTAGAATATAAGAAACGCACAGTGTAGTACATAGTATATGAGTGAGTTGCACTGAAAAACTTAGAATATAAGAAACGCACAGTGTAGTACATAGTATATGAGTGAGTTGCACTGAAAAACTTAGAATATAAGAAACGCACAGTGTAGTACATAGTATATGAGTGAGTTGCACTGAAAAACTTAGAATATAAGAAACGCACAGTGTAGTACATAGTATATGAGTGAGTTGCACTGAAAAACTTAGAATATAAGAAACGCACAGTGTAGTACATAGTATATGAGTGAGTTGCACTGAAAAACTTAGAATATAAGAAACGCACAGTGTAGTACATAGTATATGAGTGAGTTGCACTGAAAAACTTAGAATATAAGAAACGCACAGTGTAGTACATAGTATATGAGTGAGTTGCACTGAAAAACTTAGAATATAAGAAACGCACAGTGTAGTACATAGTATATGAGTGAGTTGCACTGAAAAACTTAGAATATAAGAAACGCACAGTGTAGTACATAGTATATGAGTGAGTTGCACTGAAAAACTTAGAATATAAGAAACGCACAGTGTAGTACATAGTATATGAGTGAGTTGCACTGAAAAACTTAGAATTTACTGAAAAACCCGCATTACACGAAATGCACAGTGTAGTACATAGTATATGAGTGAGTTGCACTGAAAAACTCTAGAATATAAGAAACGCACAGTGTAGTACATAGTATATGAGTGAGTTGCACTGAAAAACTTAGAATATAAGAAACGCACAGTGTAGGACATAGTATATGAGTGAGTTGCACTGAAAAACTTAGAATATAAGAAACGCACAGTGTAGTACATAGTATATGAGTGAGTTGCACTGAAAAACTTAGAATATAAGAAACGCACAGTGTAGTACATAGTATATGAGTGAGTTGCACTGAAAAACTTAGAATATAAGAAACGCACAGTGTAGGACATAGTATATGAGTGAGTTGCACTGAAAAACTTAGAATATAAGAAACGCACAGTGTAGTACATAGTATATGAGTGAGTTGCACTGAAAAACTTAGAATATAAGAAACGCACAGTGTAGTACATAGTATATGAGTGAGTTGCACTGAAAAACTTAGAATATAAGAAACGCACAGTGTAGTACATAGTATATGAGTGAGTTGCACTGAAAAACTTAGAATTTACTGAAAAACCCGCATTACACGAAATGCACAGTGTAGTACATAGTATATGAGTGAGTTGCACTGAAAAACTCTAGAATATAAGAAACGCACAGTGTAGTACATAGTATATGAGTGAGTTGCACTGAAAAACTTAGAATATAAGAAACGCACAGTGTAGGACATAGTATATGAGTGAGTTGCACTGAAAAACTTAGAATATAAGAAACGCACAGTGTAGTACATAGTATATGAGTGAGTTGCACTGAAAAACTTAGAATATAAGAAACGCACAGTGTAGTACATAGTATATGAGTGAGTTGCACTGAAAAACTTAGAATATAAGAAACGCACAGTGTAGTACATAGTATATGAGTGAGTTGCACTGAAAAACTTAGAATATAAGAAACGCACAGTGTAGTACATAGTATATGAGTGAGTTGCACTGAAAAACTTAGAATATAAGAAACGCACAGTGTAGTACATAGTATATGAGTGAGTTGCACTGAAAAACTTAGAATATAAGAAACGCACAGTGTAGTACATAGTATATGAGTGAGTTGCACTGAAAAACTTAGAATATAAGAAACGCACAGTGTAGTACATAGTATATGAGTGAGTTGCACTGAAAAACTTAGAATATAAGAAACGCACAGTGTAGTACATAGTATATGAGTGAGTTGCACTGAAAAACTTAGAATATAAGAAACGCACAGTGTAGGACATAGTATATGAGTGAGTTGCACTGAAAAACTTAGAATATAAGAAACGCACAGTGTAGTACATAGTATATGAGTGAGTTGCACTGAAAAACTTAGAATATAAGAAACGCACAGTGTAGTACATAGTATATGAGTGAGTTGCACTGAAAAACTTAGAATATAAGAAACGCACAGTGTAGTACATAGTATATGAGTGAGTTGCACTGAAAAACTTAGAATTTACTGAAAAACCCGCATTACACGAAATGCACAGTGTAGTACATAGTATATGAGTGAGTTGCACTGAAAAACTCTAGAATATAAGAAACGCACAGTGTAGTACATAGTATATGAGTGAGTTGCACTGAAAAACTTAGAATATAAGAAACGCACAGTGTAGGACATAGTATATGAGTGAGTTGCACTGAAAAACTTAGAATATAAGAAACGCACAGTGTAGTACATAGTATATGAGTGAGTTGCACTGAAAAACTTAGAATATAAGAAACGCACAGTGTAGTACATAGTATATGAGTGAGTTGCACTGAAAAACTTAGAATATAAGAAACGCACAGTGTAGTACATAGTATATGAGTGAGTTGCACTGAAAAACTTAGAATATAAGAAACGCACAGTGTAGTACATAGTATATGAGTGAGTTGCACTGAAAAACTTAGAATATAAGAAACGCACAGTGTAGTACATAGTATATGAGTGAGTTGCACTGAAAAACTTAGAATATAAGAAACGCACAGTGTAGTACATAGTATATGAGTGAGTTGCACTGAAAAACTTAGAATATAAGAAACGCACAGTGTAGTACATAGTATATGAGTGAGTTGCACTGAAAAACTTAGAATATAAGAAACGCACAGTGTAGTACATAGTATATGAGTGAGTTGCACTGAAAAACTTAGAATATAAGAAACGCACAGTGTAGTACATAGTATATGAGTGAGTTGCACTGAAAAACTTAGAATATAAGAAACGCACAGTGTAGTACATAGTATATGAGTGAGTTGCACTGAAAAACTTAGAATATAAGAAACGCACAGTGTAGTACATAGTATATGAGTGAGTTGCACTGAAAAACTTAGAATATAAGAAACGCACAGTGTAGTACATAGTATATGAGTGAGTTGCACTGAAAAACTTAGAATATAAGAAACGCACAGTGTAGTACATAGTATATGAGTGAGTTGCACTGAAAAACTTAGAATATAAGAAACGCACAGTGTAGTACATAGTATATGAGTGAGTTGCACTGAAAAACTTAGAATATAAGAAACGCACAGTGTAGTACATAGTATATGAGTGAGTTGCACTGAAAAACTTAGAATATAAGAAACGCACAGTGTAGTACATAGTATATGAGTGAGTTGCACTGAAAAACTTAGAATATAAGAAACGCACAGTGTAGGACATAGTATATGAGTGAGTTGCACTGAAAAACTTAGAATATAAGAAACGCACAGTGTAGTACATAGTATATGAGTGAGTTGCACTGAAAAACTTAGAATATAAGAAACGCACAGTGTAGTACATAGTATATGAGTGAGTTGCACTGAAAAACTTAGAATATAAGAAACGCACAGTGTAGTACATAGTATATGAGTGAGTTGCACTGAAAAACTTAGAATTTACTGAAAAACCCGCATTACACGAAATGCACAGTGTAGTACTAGTATATGAGTGAGTTGCACTGAAAAACTCTAGAATATAAGAAACGCACAGTGTAGTACATAGTATATGAGTGAGTTGCACTCAAAAACTTAGAATATAAGAAACGCACAGTGTAGGACATAGTATATGAGTGAGTTGCACTGAAAAACTTAGAATATAAGAAACGCACAGTGTAGTACATAGTATATGAGTGAGTTGCACTGAAAAACTTAGAATATAAGAAACGCACAGTGTAGTACATAGTATATGAGTGAGTTGCACTGAAAAACTTAGAATATAAGAAACGCACAGTGTAGTACATAGTATATGAGTGAGTTGCACTGAAAAACTTAGAATATAAGAAACGCACAGTGTAGTACATAGTATATGAGTGAGTTGCACTGAAAAACTTAGAATATAAGAAACGCACAGTGTAGTACATAGTATATGAGTGAGTTGCACTGAAAAACTTAGAATATAAGAAACGCACAGTGTAGTACATAGTATATGTGTGAGTTGCACTGAAAAACTTAGAATATAAGAAACGCACAGTGTAGTACATAGTATATGAGTGAGTTGCACTGAAAAACTTAGAATATAAGAAACGCACAGTGTAGTACATAGTATATGAGTGAGTTGCACTGAAAAACTTAGAATATAAGAAACGCACAGTGTAGGACATAGTATATGAGTGAGTTGCACTGAAAAACTTAGAATATAAGAAACGCACAGTGTAGTACATAGTATATGAGTGAGTTGCACTGAAAAACTTAGAATATAAGAAACGCACAGTGTAGTACATAGTATATGAGTGAGTTGCACTGAAAAACTTAGAATATAAGAAACGCACAGTGTAGTACATAGTATATGAGTGAGTTGCACTGAAAAACTTAGAATTTACTGAAAAACCCGCATTACACGAAATGCACAGTGTAGTACATAGTATATGAGTGAGTTGCACTGAAAAACTCTAGAATATAAGAAACGCACAGTGTAGTACATAGTATATGAGTGAGTTGCACTGAAAAACTTAGAATATAAGAAACGCACAGTGTAGGACATAGTATATGAGTGAGTTGCACTGAAAAACTTAGAATATAAGAAACGCACAGTGTAGTACATAGTATATGAGTGAGTTGCACTGAAAAACTTAGAATATAAGAAACGCACAGTGTAGTACATAGTATATGAGTGAGTTGCACTGAAAAACTTAGAATATAAGAAACGCACAGTGTAGTACATAGTATATGAGTGAGTTGCACTGAAAAACTTAGAATATAAGAAACGCACAGTGTAGTACATAGTATATGAGTGAGTTGCACTGAAAAACTTAGAATATAAGAAACGCACAGTGTAGTACATAGTATATGAGTGAGTTGCACTGAAAAACTTAGAATATAAGAAACGCACAGTGTAGTACATAGTATATGAGTGAGTTGCACTGAAAAACTTAGAATATAAGAAACGCACAGTGTAGTACATAGTATATGAGTGAGTTGCACTGAAAAACTTAGAATATAAGAAACGCACAGTGTAGTACATAGTATATGAGTGAGTTGCACTGAAAAACTTAGAATATAAGAAACGCACAGTGTAGTACATAGTATATGAGTGAGTTGCACTGAAAAACTTAGAATATAAGAAACGCACAGTGTAGGACATAGTATATGAGTGAGTTGCACTGAAAAACTTAGAATATAAGAAACGCACAGTGTAGGACATAGTATATGAGTGAGTTGCACTGAAAAACTTAGAATATAAGAAACGCACAGTGTAGTACATAGTATATGAGTGAGTTGCACTGAAAAACTTAGAATATAAGAAACGCACAGTGTAGTACATAGTATATGAGTGAGTTGCACTGAAAAACTTAGAATATAAGAAACGCACAGTGTAGTACATAGTATATGAGTGAGTTGCACTGAAAAACTTAGAATATAAGAAACGCACAGTGTAGTACATAGTATATGAGTGAGTTGCACTGAAAAACTTAGAATATAAGAAACGCACAGTGTAGTACATAGTATATGAGTGAGTTGCACTGAAAAACTTAGAATATAAGAAACGCACAGTGTAGTACATAGTATATGAGTGAGTTGCACTGAAAAACTTAGAATATAAGAAACGCACAGTGTAGTACATAGTATATGAGTGAGTTGCACTGAAAAACTTAGAATATAAGAAACGCACAGTGTAGTACATAGTATATGAGTGAGTTGCACTGAAAAACTTAGAATATAAGAAACGCACAGTGTAGTACATAGTATATGAGTGAGTTGCACTGAAAAACTTAGAATATAAGAAACGCACAGTGTAGTACATAGTATATGAGTGAGTTGCACTGAAAAACTTAGAATATAAGAAACGCACAGTGTAGTACATAGTATATGAGTGAGTTGCACTGAAAAACTTAGAATATAAGAAACGCACAGTGTAGTACATAGTATATGAGTGAGTTGCACTGAAAAACTTAGAATATAAGAAACGCACAGTGTAGTACATAGTATATGAGTGAGTTGCACTGAAAAACTTAGAATATAAGAAACGCACAGTGTAGTACATAGTATATGAGTGAGTTGCACTGAAAAACTTAGAATATAAGAAACGCACAGTGTAGTACATAGTATATGAGTGAGTTGCACTGAAAAACTTAGAATTTAAGAAACGCACAGTGTAGTACATAGTATATGAGTGAGTTGCACTGAAAAACTTAGAATATAAGAAACGCACAGTGTAGTACATAGTATATGAGTGAGTTGCACTGAAAAACTTAGAATATAAGAAACGCACAGTGTAGTACATAGTATATGAGTGAGTTGCACTGAAAAACTTAGAATATAAGAAACGCACAGTGTTGTACATAGTATATGAGTGAGTTGCACTGAAAAACTTAGAATATAAGAAACGCACAGTGTAGTACATAGTATATGAGTGAGTTGCACTGAAAAACTTAGAATATAAGAAACGCACAGTGTAGTACATAGTATATGAGTGAGTTGCACTCAAAAACTTAGAATATAAGAAACGCACAGTGTAGTACATAGTATATGAGTGAGTTGCACTGAAAAACTTAGAATATAAGAAACGCACAGTGTAATACATAGTATATGAGGGAGTTGCACTGAAAAACTTAGAATATAAGAAACGCACAGTGTAGTACATAGTATATGAGTGAGTTGCACTGAAAAACTTAGAATTTACTGAAAAACCCGCATTACACGAAATGCACAGTGTAGTACATAGTATATGAGTGAGTTGCACTGAAAAACTCTAGAATATAAGAAACGCACAGTGTAGTACATAGTATATGAGTGAGTTGCACTCAAAAACTTAGAATATAAGAAACGCACAGTGTAGTACATAGTATATGAGTGAGTTGCACTGAAAAACTTAGAATATAAGAAACGCACAGTGTAGTACATAGTATATGAGTGAGTTGCACTGAAAAACTTAGAATATAAGAAACGCACAGTGTAGTACATAGTATATGAGTGAGTTGCACTGAAAAACTTAGAATATAAGAAACGCACAGTGTAGTACATAGTATATGAGTGAGTTGCACTGAAAAACTTAGAATATAAGAAACGCACAGTGTAGTACATAGTATATGAGTGAGTTGCACTGAAAAACTTAGAATATAAGAAACGCACAGTGTAGTACATAGTATATGAGTGAGTTGCACTGAAAAACTTAGAATATAAGAAACGCACAGTGTAGTACATAGTATATGAGTGAGTTGCACTGAAAAACTTAGAATATAAGAAACGCACAGTGTAGTACATAGTATATGAGTGAGTTGCACTGAAAAACTTAGAATATAAGAAACGCACAGTGTAGTACATAGTATATGAGTGAGTTGCACTGAAAAACTTAGAATATAAGAAACGCACAGTGTAGGACATAGTATATGAGTGAGTTGCACTGAAAAACTTAGAATATAAGAAACGCACAGTGTAGTACATAGTATATGAGTGAGTTGCACTGAAAAACTTAGAATATAAGAAACGCACAGTGTAGTACATAGTATATGAGTGAGTTGCACTGAAAAACTTAGAATATAAGAAACGCACAGTGTAGTACATAGTATATGAGTGAGTTGCACTGAAAAACTTAGAATATAAGAAACGCACAGTGTAGTACATAGTATATGAGTGAGTTGCACTGAAAAACTTAGAATATAAGAAACGCACAGTGTAGTACATAGTATATGAGTGAGTTGCACTGAAAAACTTAGAATATAAGAAACGCACAGTGTAGTACATAGTATATGAGTGAGTTGCACTGAAAAACTTAGAATATAAGAAACGCACAGTGTAGTACATAGTATATGAGTGAGTTGCACTGAAAAACTTAGAATATAAGAAACGCACAGTGTAGTACATAGTATATGAGTGAGTTGCACTGAAAAACTTAGAATATAAGAAACGCACAGTGTAGTACATAGTATATGAGTGAGTTGCACTGAAAAACTTAGAATATAAGAAACGCACAGTGTAGGACATAGTATATGAGTGAGTTGCACTGAAAAACTTAGAATATAAGAAACGCACAGTGTAGTACATAGTATATGAGTGAGTTGCACTGAAAAACTTAGAATATAAGAAACGCACAGTGTAGTACATAGTATATGAGTGAGTTGCACTGAAAAACTTAGAATATAAGAAACGCACAGTGTAGTACATAGTATATGAGTGAGTTGCACTGAAAAACTTAGAATATAAGAAACGCACAGTGTAGTACATAGTATATGAGTGAGTTGCACTGAAAAACTTAGAATATAAGAAACGCACAGTGTAGTACATAGTATATGAGTGAGTTGCACTGAAAAACTTAGAATATAAGAAACGCACAGTGTAGTACATAGTATATGAGTGAGTTGCACTGAAAAACTTAGAATATAAGAAACGCACAGTGTAGTACATAGTATATGAGTGAGTTGCACTGAAAAACTTAGAATATAAGAAACGCACAGTGTAGTACATAGTATATGAGTGAGTTGCACTGAAAAACTTAGAATATAAGAAACGCACAGTGTAGTACATAGTATATGAGTGAGTTGCACTGAAAAACTTAGAATATAAGAAACGCACAGTGTAGTACATAGTATATGAGTGAGTTGCACTGAAAAACTTAGAATATAAGAAACGCACAGTGTAGTACATAGTATATGAGTGAGTTGCACTGAAAAACTTAGAATATAAGAAACGCACAGTGTAGTACATAGTATATGAGTGAGTTGCACTGAAAAACTTAGAATATAAGAAACGCACAGTGTAGTACATAGTATATGAGTGAGTTGCACTGAAAAACTTAGAATATAAGAAACGCACAGTGTAGTACATAGTATATGAGTGAGTTGCACTGAAAAACTTAGAATATAAGAAACGCACAGTGTAGTACATAGTATATGAGTGAGTTGCACTGAAAAACTTAGAATTTAAGAAACGCACAGTGTAGTACATAGTATATGAGTGAGTTGCACTGAAAAACTTAGAATATAAGAAACGCACAGTTAGTACATAGTATATGAGTGAGTTGCACTGAAAAACTTAGAATATAAGAAACGCACAGTGTAGTACATAGTATATGAGTGAGTTGCACTGAAAAACTTAGAATATAAGAAACGCACAGTGTTGTACATAGTATATGAGTGAGTTGCACTGAAAAACTTAGAATATAAGAAACGCACAGTGTAGTACATAGTATATGAGTGAGTTGCACTGAAAAACTTAGAATATAAGAAACGCACAGTGTAGTACATAGTATATGAGTGAGTTGCACTCAAAAACTTAGAATATAAGAAACGCACAGTGTAGTACATAGTATATGAGTGAGTTGCACTGAAAAACTTAGAATATAAGAAACGCACAGTGTAATACATAGTATATGAGGGAGTTGCACTGAAAAACTTAGAATATAAGAAACGCACAGTGTAGTACATAGTATATGAGTGAGTTGCACTGAAAAACTTAGAATTTACTGAAAAACCCGCATTACACGAAATGCACAGTGTAGTACATAGTATATGAGTGAGTTGCACTGAAAAACTCTAGAATATAAGAAACGCACAGTGTAGTACATAGTATATGAGTGAGTTGCACTCAAAAACTTAGAATATAAGAAACGCACAGTGTAGTACATAGTATATGAGTGAGTTGCACTGAAAAACTTAGAATATAAGAAACGCACAGTGTAGTACATAGTATATGAGTGAGTTGCACTGAAAAACTTAGAATATAAGAAACGCACAGTGTAGTACATAGTATATGAGTGAGTTGCACTGAAAAACTTAGAATATAAGAAACGCACAGTGTAGTACATAGTATATGAGTGAGTTGCACTGAAAAACTTAGAATATAAGAAACGCACAGTGTAGTACATAGTATATGAGTGAGTTGCACTGAAAAACTTAGAATATAAGAAACGCACAGTGTAGTACATAGTATATGAGTGAGTTGCACTGAAAAACTTAGAATATAAGAAACGCACAGTGTAGTACATAGTATATGAGTGAGTTGCACTGAAAAACTTAGAATATAAGAAACGCACAGTGTAGTACATAGTATATGAGTGAGTTGCACTGAAAAACTTAGAATATAAGAAACGCACAGTGTAGTACATAGTATATGAGTGAGTTGCACTGAAAAACTTAGAATATAAGAAACGCACAGTGTAGTACATAGTATATGAGTGAGTTGCACTGAAAAACTTAGAATATAAGAAACGCACAGTGTAGTACATAGTATATGAGTGAGTTGCACTGAAAAACTTAGAATTTAAGAAACGCACAGTGTAGTACATAGTATATGAGTGAGTTGCACTGAAAAACTTAGAATATAAGAAACGCACAGTGTAGTACATAGTATATGAGTGAGTTGCACTGAAAAACTTAGAATATAAGAAACGCACAGTGTAGTACATAGTATATGAGTGAGTTGCACTGAAAAACTTAGAATATAAGAAACGCACAGTGTAGTACATAGTATATGAGTGAGTTGCACTGAAAAACTTAGAATATAAGAAACGCACAGTGTAGTACATAGTATATGAGTGAGTTGCACTGAAAAACTTAGAATATAAGAAACGCACAGTGTAGTACATAGTATATGAGTGAGTTGCACTGAAAAACTTAGAATTTAAGAAACGCACAGTGTAGTACATAGTATATGAGTGAGTTGCACTGAAAAACTTAGAATATAAGAAACGCACAGTGTAGTACATAGTATATGAGTGAGTTGCACTGAAAAACTTAGAATATAAGAAACGCACAGTGTAGTACATAGTATATGAGTGAGTTGCACTGAAAAACTTAGAATATAAGAAACGCACAGTGTAGTACATAGTATATGAGTGAGTTGCACTGAAAAACTTAGAATATAAGAAACGCACAGTGTAGTACATAGTATATGAGTGAGTTGCACTGAAAAACTTAGAATTTACTGAAAAACCCGCATTACACGAAATGCACAGTGTAGTACATAGTATATGAGTGAGTTGCACTGAAAAACTTAGAATATAAGAAACGCAAAGTGTAGTACATAGTATATGAATATGAGTGAGTTGCACTGAAAAATTTAGAATATAAAAAACGCACAGTGTAGTACATAGTATATGAGTGAGTTGCACTGAAAAACTTAGAATATAAGAAACGCACAGTGTAGTACATAGTATATGAGTGAGTTGCACTGAAAAACTTAGAATATAAGAAACGCACAGTGTAGTACATAGTATATGAGTGAGTTGCACTGAAAAACTTAGAATATAAGAAACGCACAGTGTAGTACATAGTATATGAGTGAGTTGCACTGAAAAACTTAGAATATAAGAAACGCACAGTGTAGTACATAGTATATGAGTGAGTTGCACTCAAAAACTTAGAATATAAGAAACGCACAGTGTAGTACATAGTATATGAGTGAGTTGCACTCAAAAACTTAGAATATAAGAAACGCACAGTGTAGTACATAGTATATGAGTGAGTTGCACTGAAAAACTTAGAATATAAGAAACGCACAGTGTAGTACATAGTATATGAGTGAGTTGCACTGAAAAACTTAGAATATAAGGAACGCACAGTGTAGTACATAGTATATGAGTGAGTTGCACTGAAAAACTTAGAATATAAGAAACGCACAGTGTAGTACATAGTATATGAGTGAGTTGCACTGAAAAACTTAGAATATAAGAAACGCACAGTGTAGTACATAGTATATGAGTGAGTTGCACTGAAAAACTTAGAATATAAGAAACGCACAGTGTAGTACATAGTATATGAGTGAGTTGCACTGAAAAACTTAGAATATAAGAAACGCACAGTGTAGTACATAGTATATGAGTGAGTTGCACTCAAAAACTTAGAATATAAGAAACGCACAGTGTAGTACATAGTATATGAGTGAGTTGCACTGAAAAACTTAGAATATAAGAAACGCACAGTGTAATACATAGTATATGAGTGAGTTGCACTGAAAAACTTAGAATATAAGAAACGCACAGTGTAGTACATAGTATATGAGTGAGTTGCACTGAAAAACTTAGAATTTACTGAAAAACCCGCATTACACGAAATGCACAGTGTAGTACATAGTCTATGAGTGAGTTGCACTGAAAAACTCTAGAATATAAGAAACGCACAGTGTAGTACATAGTATATGAGTGAGTTGCACTCAAAAACTTAGAATATAAGAAACGCACAGTGTAGTACATAGTATATGAGTGAGTTGCACTGAAAAACTTAGAATATAAGAAACGCACAGTGTAGTACATAGTATATGAGTGAGTTGCACTGAAAAACTTAGAATATAAGAAACGCACAGTGTAGTACATAGTATATGAGTGAGTTGCACTGAAAAACTTAGAATATAAGAAACGCACAGTGTAGTACATAGTATATGAGTGAGTTGCACTGAAAAACTTAGAATATAAGAAACGCACAGTGTAGTACATAGTATATGAGTGAGTTGCACTGAAAAACTTAGAATATAAGAAACGCACAGTGTAGTACATAGTATATGAGTGAGTTGCACTGAAAAACTTAGAATATAAGAAACGCACAGTGTAGTACATAGTATATGAGTGAGTTGCACTGAAAAACTTAGAATATAAGAAACGCACAGTGTAGTACATAGTATATGAGTGAGTTGCACTGAAAAACTTAGAATATAAGAAACGCACAGTGTAGTACATAGTATATGAGTGAGTTGCACTGAAAAACTTAGAATATAAGAAACGCACAGTGTAGTACATAGTATATGAGTGAGTTGCACTGAAAAACTTAGAATATAAGAAACGCACAGTGTAGTACATAGTATATGAGTGAGTTGCACTGAAAAACTTAGAATATAAGAAACGCACAGTGTAGTACATAGTATATGAGTGAGTTGCACTGAAAAACTTAGAATTTAAGAAACGCACAGTGTAGTACATAGTATATGAGTGAGTTGCACTGAAAAACTTAGAATATAAGAAACGCACAGTGTAGTACATAGTATATGAGTGAGTTGCACTGAAAAACTTAGAATATAAGAAACGCACAGTGTAGTACATAGTATATGAGTGAGTTGCACTGAAAAACTTAGAATATAAGAAACGCACAATGTAGTACATAGTATATGAGTGAGTTGCACTGAAAAACTTAGAATATAAGAAACGCACAGTGTAGTACATAGTATATGAGTGAGTTGCACTGAAAAACTTAGAATTTACTGAAAAACCCGCATTACACGAAATGCACAGTGTAGTACATAGTATATGAGTGAGTTGCACTGAAAAACTTAGAATATAAGAAACGCAAAGTGTAGTACATAGTATATGAATATGAGTGAGTTGCACTGAAAAATTTAGAATATAAAAAACGCACAGTGTAGTACATAGTATATGAGTGAGTTGCACTGAAAAACTTAGAATATAAGAAACGCACAGTGTAGTACATAGTATATGAGTGAGTTGCACTGAAAAACTTAGAATATAAGAAACGCACAGTGTAGTACATAGTATATGAGTGAGTTGCACTGAAAAACTTAGAATATAAGAAACGCACAGTGTAGTACATAGTATATGAGTGAGTTGCACTGAAAAACTTAGAATATAAGAAACGCACAGTGTAGTACATAGTATATGAGTGAGTTGCACTCAAAAACTTAGAATATAAGAAACGCACAGTGTAGTACATAGTATATGAGTGAGTTGCACTGAAAAACTTAGAATATAAGAAACGCACAGTGTAGTACATAGTATATGAGTGAGTTGCACTGAAAAACTTAGAATATAAGAAACGCACAGTGTAGTACATAGTATATGAGTGAGTTGCACTGAAAAACTTAGAATATAAGGAACGCACAGTGTAGTACATAGTATATGAGTGAGTTGCACTGAAAAACATAGAATTTAAGAAACGCACAGTGTAGTACATAGTATATGAGTGAGTTGCAATGAAAAACTTAGAATATAAGAAACGCACAGTGTAGTACATAGTATATGAGTGAGTTGCACTGAAAAACTTAGAATTTACTGAAAAACCCGCATTACACGAAATGCACAGTGTAGTACATAGTATATGAGTGAGTTGCACTGAAAAACTTAGAATATAAGAAACGCACAGTGTAGTACATAGTATATGAGTGAGTTGCACTGAAAAACTTAGAATATAAGAAACGCACAGTGTAGTACATAGTATATGAGTGAGTTGCACTGAAAAACTTAGAATATAAGAAACGCACAGTGTAGTACATAGTATATGAGTGGGTTGCACTGAAAAACTTAGAATATAAGAATCGCACAGTGTAGTACATAGTATATGAGTGAGTTGCACTGAAAAACTTAGAATATAAGAAACGCACAGTGTAGTACATAGTATATGAGTGAGTTGCACTGAAAAACTTAGAATATAAGAAACGCACAGTGTAGTACATAGTATATGAGTGAGTTGCACTGAAAAACTTAGAATTTAAGAAACGCACAGTGTAGTATATAGTATATGAGTGAGTTGCACTGAAAAACTTAGAATATAAGAAACGCACAGTGTAGTACATAGTATATGAGTGAGTTGCACTGAAAAACTTAGAATATAAGAAACGCACAGTGTAGTACATAGTATATGAGTGAGTTGCACTGAAAAACTTAGAATATAAGAAACGCACAGTGTAGTACATAGTATATGAGTGAGTTGCACTGAAAAACTTAGAATTTACTGAAAAACCCGCATTACACGAAATGCACAGTGTAGTACATAGTATATGAGTGAGTTGCACTGAAAAACTTAGAATATAAGAAACGCAAAGTGTAGTACATAGTATATGAATATGAGTGAGTTGCACTGAAAAACTTAGAATATAAGAAACGCACAGTGTAGTACATAGTATATGAGTGAGTTGCACTGAAAAACTTAGAATATAAGAAACGCACAGTGTAGTACATAGTATATGAGTGAGTTGCACTGAAAAACTTAGAATATAAGAAACGCACAGTGTAGTACATAGTATATGAGTGAGTTGCACTGAAAAACTTAGAATATAAGAAACGCACAGTGTAGTACATAGTATATGAGTGAGTTGCACTGAAAAACTTAGAATATAAGAAACGCACAGTGTAGTACATAGTATATGAGTGAGTTGCACTGAAAAACTTAGAATATAACAAACGCACAGTGTAGTATTAAGTATATGAGTGAGTTGCACTGAAAAACTTATAATATAAGAAACGCACAGTGTAGTACATAGTATATGAGTGAGTTGCACTGAAAAACTTAGAATATAAGAAACGCACAGTGTAGTACATAGTATATGAGTGAGTTGCACTGAAAAACTTAGAATTTACTGAAAAACCCGCATTACACGAAATGCACAGTGTAGTACATAGTATATGAGTGAGTTGCACTGAAAAACTTAGAATATAAGAAACGCACAGTGTAGTACATAGTATATGAGTGAGTTGCACTGAAAAACTTAGAATATAACAAACGCACAGTGTAGTATTAAGTATATGAGTGAGTTGCACTGAAAAACTTATAATATAAGAAACGCACAGTGTAGTACATAGTATATGAGTGAGTTGCACTGAAAAACTTAGAATATAAGAAACGCACAGTGTAGGACATAGTATATGAGTGAGTTGCACTGAAAAACTTAGAATATAAGAAACGCACAGTGTAGTACATAGTATATGAGTGAGTTGCACTGAAAAACTTAGAATATAAGAAACGCACAGTGTAGTACATAGTATATGAGTGAGTTGCACTGAGAAACTTAGAATATAAGAAACGCACAGTGTAGTACATAGTATATGAGTGAGTTGCACTGAAAAACTTAGAATATAAGAAACGCACAGTGTAGTACATAGTATATGAGTGAGTTGCACTGAAAAACTTAGAATATAAGAAACGCACAGTGTAGTACATAGTATATGAGTGAGTTGCACTGAAAAACTTAGAATATAAGAAACGCACAGTGTAGTACATAGTATATGAGTGAGTTGCACTGAAAAACTTAGAATATAAGAAACGCACAGTGTAGTACATAGTATATGAGTGAGTTGCACTGAAAAACTTAGAATATAAGAAACGCACATTGTAGTACATAGTATATGAGTGAGTTGCACGGAAAAACCTAGAATTTAAGAAACGCACAGTGTAGTATATAGTATATGAGTGAGTTGCACTGAAAAACTTAGAATCTAAGAAACGCACAGTGTAGTACATACTATATGAGTGAGTTGCACTGAAAAACTTAGAATATAAGAAACGCACAGTGTAGTACATAGTATATGAGTGAGTTGCACTGAAAAACTTAGAATATAAGAAACGCACAGTGTAGTACATAGTATATGAGTGAGTTGCACTGAAAAACTTAGAATATAAGAAACGCACAGTGTAGTACATAGTATATGAGTGAGTTGCACTGAAAAACTTAGAATATAAGAAACGCACAGTGTAGTACATAGTATATGAGTGAGTTGCACTGAAAAACTTAGAATATAACAAACGCACAGTGTAGTATTAAGTATATGAGTGAGTTGCACTGAAAAACTTAGAATATAAGAAACGCACAGTGTAGTACATAGTATATGAGTGAGTTGCACTGAAAAACTTAGAATATAAGAAACGCACAGTGTAGTACATAGTATATGAGTGAGTTGCACTGAAAAACTTAGAATTTACTGAAAAACCCGCATTACACGAAATGCACAGTGTAGTACATAGTATATGAGTGAGTTGCACTGAAAAACTTAGAATATAAGAAACGCACAGTGTAGTACATAGTATATGAGTGAGTTGCACTGAAAAACTTAGAATATAAGAAACGCACAGTGTAGTACATAGTATATGAGTGGGTTGCACTGAAAAACTTAGAATATAAGAATCGCACAGTGTAGTACATAGTATATGAGTGAGTTGCACTGAAAAACTTAGAATATAAGAAACGCACAGTGTAGTACATAGTATATGAGTGAGTTGCACTGAAAAACTTAGAATATAAGAAACGCACAGTGTAGTACATAGTATATGAGTGAGTTGCACTGAAAAACTTAGAATTTAAGAAACGCACAGTGTAGTATATAGTATATGAGTGAGTTGCACTGAAAAACTTAGAATATAAGAAACGCACAGTGTAGTACAAAGTATATGAGTGAGTTGCACTGAAAAACTTAGAATATAAGAAACGCACAGTGTAGTACATAGTATATGAGTGAGTTGCACTGAAAAACTTAGAATATAAGAAACGCACAGTGTAGTACATAGTATATGAGTGAGTTGCACTGAAAAACTTAGAATTTACTGAAAAACCCGCATTACACGAAATGCACAGTGTAGTACATAGTATATGAGTGAGTTGCACTGAAAAACTTAGAATATAAGAAACGCAAAGTGTA
The DNA here is from genome assembly GCF_978045245.1 of Mus caroli. Lineage (NCBI taxonomy): Eukaryota > Metazoa > Chordata > Mammalia > Rodentia > Muridae > Mus > Mus caroli. Next base: position 149,335 of record NW_028227504.1, on the reverse strand, counting down.
GTACATAGTATATGAATATGAGTGAGTTGCACTGAAAAACTTAGAATATAAGAAACGCACAGTGTAGTACATAGTATATGAGTGAGTTGCACTGAAAAACTTAGAATATAAGAAACGCACAGTGTAGTACATAGTATATGAGTGAGTTGCACTGAAAAACTTAGAATATAAGAAACGCACAGTGTAGTACATAGTATATGAGTGAGTTGCACTGAAAAACTTAGAATATAAGAAACGCACAGTGTAGTACATAGTATATGAGTGAGTTGCACTGAAAAACTTAGAATATAAGAAACGCACAGTGTAGTACATAGTATATGAGTGAGTTGCACTGAAAAACTTAGAATATAACAAACGCACAGTGTAGTATTAAGTATATGAGTGAGTTGCACTGAAAAACTTATAATATAAGAAACGCACAGTGTAGTACATAGTATATGAGTGAGTTGCACTGAAAAACTTAGAATATAAGAAACGCACAGTGTAGTACATAGTATATGAGTGAGTTGCACTGAAAAACTTAGAATTTACTGAAAAACCCGCATTACACGAAATGCACAGTGTAGTACATAGTATATGAGTGAGTTGCACTGAAAAACTTAGAATATAAGAAACGCACAGTGTAGTACATAGTATATGAGTGAGTTGCACTGAAAAACTTAGAATATAACAAACGCACAGTGTAGTATTAAGTATATGAGTGAGTTGCACTGAAAAACTTATAATATAAGAAACGCACAGTGTAGTACATAGTATATGAGTGAGTTGCACTGAAAAACTTAGAATATAAGAAACGCACAGTGTAGTACATAGTATATGAATATGAGTGAGTTGCACTGAAAAATTTAGAATATAAAAAACGCACAGTGTAGTACATAGTATATGAGTGAGTTGCACTGAAAAACTTAGAATATAAGAAACGCACAGTGTAGTACATAGTATATGAGTGAGTTGCACTGAAAAACTTAGAATTTACTGAAAAATCCGCATTACACGAAATGCACAGTGTAGTACATAGTATATGAGTGAGTTGCACTGAAAAACTTAGAATATAAGAAACGCAAAGTGTAGTACATAGTATATGAATATGAGTGAGTTGCACTGAAAAATTTAGAATATAAAAAACGCACAGTGTAGTACATAGTATATGAGTGAGTTGCACTGAAAAACTTAGAATATAAGAAACGCACAGTGTAGTACATAGTATATGAGTGAGTTGCACTGAAAAACTTAGAATATAAGAAACGCACAGTGTAGTACATAGTATATGAGTGAGTTGCACTGAAAAACTTAGAATATAAGAAACGCACAGTGTAGTACATAGTATATGAGTGAGTTGCACTGAAAAACTTAGAATATAAGAAACGCACAGTGTAGTACATAGTATATGAGTGAGTTGCACTCAAAAACTTAGAATATAAGAAACGCACAGTGTAGTACATAGTATATGAGTGAGTTGCACTCAAAAACTTAGAATATAAGAAACGCACAGTGTAGTACATAGTATATGAGTGAGTTGCACTGAAAAACTTAGAATATAAGAAACGCACAGTGTAGTACATAGTATATGAGTGAGTTGCACTGAAAAACTTAGAATATAAGGAACGCACAGTGTAGTACATAGTATATGAGTGAGTTGCACTGAAAAACATAGAATTTAAGAAACGCACAGTGTAGTACATAGTATATGAGTGAGTTGCAATGAAAAACTTAGAATATAAGAAACGCACAGTGTAGTACATAGTATATGAGTGAGTTGCACTGAAAAACTTAGAATTTACTGAAAAACCCGCATTACACGAAATGCACAGTGTAGTACATAGTATATGAGTGAGTTGCACTGAAAAACTTAGAATATAAGAAACGCACAGTGTAGTACATAGTATATGAGTGAGTTGCACTGAAAAACTTAGAATATAAGAAACGCACAGTGTAGTACATAGTATATGAGTGAGTTGCACTGAAAAACTTAGAATATAAGAAACGCACAGTGTAGTACATAGTATATGAGTGGGTTGCACTGAAAAACTTAGAATATAAGAATCGCACAGTGTAGTACATAGTATATGAGTGAGTTGCACTGAAAAACTTAGAATATAAGAAACGCACAGTGTAGTACATAGTATATGAGTGAGTTGCACTGAAAAACTTAGAATATAAGAAACGCACAGTGTAGTACATAGTATATGAGTGAGTTGCACTGAAAAACTTAGAATTTAAGAAACGCACAGTGTAGTATATAGTATATGAGTGAGTTGCACTGAAAAACTTAGAATATAAGAAACGCACAGTGTAGTACATAGTATATGAGTGAGTTGCACTGAAAAACTTAGAATATAAGAAACGCACAGTGTAGTACATAGTATATGAGTGAGTTGCACTGAAAAACTTAGAATATAAGAAACGCACAGTGTAGTACATAGTATATGAGTGAGTTGCACTGAAAAACTTAGAATTTACTGAAAAACCCGCATTACACGAAATGCACAGTGTAGTACATAGTATATGAGTGAGTTGCACTGAAAAACTTAGAATATAAGAAACGCAAAGTGTAGTACATAGTATATGAATATGAGTGAGTTGCACTGAAAAACTTAGAATATAAGAAACGCACAGTGTAGTACATAGTATATGAGTGAGTTGCACTGAAAAACTTAGAATATAAGAAACGCACAGTGTAGTACATAGTATATGAGTGAGTTGCACTGAAAAACTTAGAATATAAGAAACGCACAGTGTAGTACATAGTATATGAGTGAGTTGCACTGAAAAACTTAGAATATAAGAAACGCACAGTGTAGTACATAGTATATGAGTGAGTTGCACTGAAAAACTTAGAATATAAGAAACGCACAGTGTAGTACATAGTATATGAGTGAGTTGCACTGAAAAACTTAGAATATAACAAACGCACAGTGTAGTATTAAGTATATGAGTGAGTTGCACTGAAAAACTTATAATATAAGAAACGCACAGTGTAGTACATAGTATATGAGTGAGTTGCACTGAAAAACTTAGAATATAAGAAACGCACAGTGTAGTACATAGTATATGAGTGAGTTGCACTGAAAAACTTAGAATTTACTGAAAAACCCGCATTACACAAAATGCACAGTGTAGTACATAGTATATGAGTGAGTTGCACTGAAAAACTTAGAATATAAGAAACGCACAGTGTAGTACATAGTATATGAGTGAGTTGCACTGAAAAACTTAGAATATAACAAACGCACAGTGTAGTATTAAGTATATGAGTGAGTTGCACTGAAAAACTTATAATATAAGAAACGCACAGTGTAGTACATAGTATATGAGTGAGTTGCACTGAAAAACTTAGAATATAAGAAACGCACAGTGTAGGACATAGTATATGAGTGAGTTGCACTGAAAAACTTAGAATATAAGAAACGCACAGTGTAGTACATAGTATATGAGTGAGTTGCACTGAAAAACTTAGAATATAAGAAACGCACAGTGTAGTACATAGTATATGAGTGAGTTGCACTGAGAAACTTAGAATATAAGAAACGCACAGTGTAGTACATAGTATATGAGTGAGTTGCACTGAAAAACTTAGAATATAAGAAACGCACAGTGTAGTACATAGTATATGAGTGAGTTGCACTGAAAAACTTAGAATATAAGAAACGCACAGTGTAGTACATAGTATATGAGTGAGTTGCACTGAAAAACTTAGAATATAAGAAACGCACAGTGTAGTACATAGTATATGAGTGAGTTGCACTGAAAAACTTAGAATATAAGAAACGCACAGTGTAGTACATAGTATATGAGTGAGTTGCACTGAAAAACTTAGAATATAAGAAACGCACATTGTAGTACATAGTATATGAGTGAGTTGCACGGAAAAACCTAGAATTTAAGAAACGCACAGTGTAGTATATAGTATATGAGTGAGTTGCACTGAAAAACTTAGAATCTAAGAAACGCACAGTGTAGTACATACTATATGAGTGAGTTGCACTGAAAAACTTAGAATATAAGAAACGCACAGTGTAGTACATAGTATATGAGTGAGTTGCACTGAAAAACTTAGAATATAAGAAACGCACAGTGTAGTACATAGTATATGAGTGAGTTGCACTGAAAAACTTAGAATATAATAAACGCACAGTGTAGTACATAGTATATGAGTGAGTTGCACTGAAAAACTTAGAATATAAGAAACGCACAGTGTAGTACATAGTATATGAGTGAGTTGCACTGAAAAACTTAGAATATAAGAAACGCACAGTGTAGTACATAGTATATGAGTGAGTTGCACTGAAAAACTTAGAATATAACAAACGCACAGTGTAGTATTAAGTATATGAGTGAGTTGCACTGAAAAACTTAGAATATAAGAAACGCACAGTGTAGTACATAGTATATGAGTGTGTTGCACTGAAAAACTTAGAATATAAGAAACGCACAGTGTAGTACATAGTATATGAGTGAGTTGCACTGAAAAACTTAGAATTTACTGAAAAACCCGCATTACACGAAATGCACAGTGTAGTACATAGTATATGAGTGAGTTGCACTGAAAAACTTAGAATATAAGAAACGCACAGTGTAGTACATAGTATATGAGTGAGTTGCACTGAAAAACTTAGAATATAAGAAACGCACAGTGTAGTACATAGTATATGAGTGGGTTGCACTGAAAAACTTAGAATATAAGAAACGCACAGTGTAGTACATAGTATATGAGTGAGTTGCACTGAAAAACTTAGAATATAAGAAACGCACAGTGTAGTACATAGTATATGAGTGAGTTGCACTGAAAAACTTAGAATATAAGAAACGCACAGTGTAGTACATAGTATATGAGTGAGTTGCACTGAAAAACTTAGAATTTAAGAAACGCACAGTGTAGTATATAGTATATGAGTGAGTTGCACTGAAAAACTTAGAATATAAGAAACGCACAGTGTAGTACAAAGTATATGAGTGAGTTGCACTGAAAAACTTAGAATATAAGAAACGCACAGTGTAGTACATAGTATATGAGTGAGTTGCACTGAAAAACTTAGAATTTAAGAAACGCACAGTGTAGTACATAGTATATGAGTGAGTTGCACTGAAAAACTTAGAATTTACTGAAAAACCCGCATTACACGAAATGCACAGTGTACTACATAGTATATGAGTGAGTTGCACTGAAAAACTTAGAATATAAGAAACGCAAAGTGTAGTACATAGTATATGAATATGAGTGAGTTGCACTGAAAAACTTAGAATATAAGAAACGCACAGTGTAGTACATAGTATATGAGTGAGTTGCACTGAAAAACTTAGAATATAAGAAACGCACAGTGTAGTACATAGTATATGAGTGAGTTGCACTGAAAAACTTAGAATATAAGAAACGCACAGTGTAGTACATAGTATATGAGTGAGTTGCACTGAAAAACTTAGAATATAAGAAACGCACAGTGTAGTACATAGTATATGAGTGAGTTGCACTGAAAAACTTAGAATATAAGAAACGCACAGTGTAGTACATAGTATATGAGTGAGTTGCACTGAAAAACTTAGAATATAACAAACGCACAGTGTAGTATTAAGTATATGAGTGAGTTGCACTGAAAAACTTATAATATAAGAAACGCACAGTGTAGTACATAGTATATGAGTGAGTTGCACTGAAAAACTTAGAATATAAGAAACGCACAGTGTAGTACATAGTATATGAGTGAGTTGCACTGAAAAACTTAGAATTTACTGAAAAACCCGCATTACACGAAATGCACAGTGTAGTACATAGTATATGAGTGAGTTGCACTGAAAAACTTAGAATATAAGAAACGCACAGTGTAGTACATAGTATATGAGTGAGTTGCACTGAAAAACTTAGAATATAACAAACGCACAGTGTAGTATTAAGTATATGAGTGAGTTGCACTGAAAAACTTATAATATAAGAAACGCACAGTGTAGTACATAGTATATGAGTGAGTTGCACTGAAAAACTTAGAATATAAGAAACGCACAGTGTAGGACATAGTATATGAGTGAGTTGCACTGAAAAACTTAGAATATAAGAAACGCACAGTGTAGTACATAGTATATGAGTGAGTTGCACTGAAAAACTTAGAATATAAGAAACGCACAGTGTAGTACATAGTATATGAGTGAGTTGCACTGAAAAACTTAGAATATAAGAAACGCACAGTGTAGTACATAGTATATGAGTGAGTTGCACTGAAAAACTTAGAATATAAGAAACGCACAGTGTAGTACATAGTATATGAGTGAGTTGCACTGAAAAACTTAGAATATAAGAAACGCACAGTGTAGTACATAGTATATGAGTGAGTTGCACTGAAAAACTTAGAATATAAGAAACGCACAGTGTAGTACATAGTATATGAGTGAGTTGCACTGAAAAACTTAGAATATAAGAAACGCACAGTGTAGTACATAGTATATGAGTGAGTTGCACTGAAAAACTTAGAATATAAGAAACGCACATTGTAGTACATAGTATATGAGTGAGTTGCACGGAAAAACATAGAATTTAAGAAACGCACAGTGTAGTATATAGTATATGAGTGAGTTGCACTGAAAAACTTAGAATCTAAGAAACGCACAGTGTAGTACATACTATATGAGTGAGTTGCACTGAAAAACTTAGAATATAAGAAACGCACAGTGTAGTACATAGTATATGAGTGAGTTGCACTGAAAAACTTAGAATATAAGAAACGCACAGTGTAGTACATAGTATATGAGTGAGTTGCACTGAAAAACTTAGAATATAAGAAACGCACAGTGTAGTACATAGTATATGAGTGAGTTGCACTGAAAAACTTAGAATATAAGAAACGCACAGTGTAGTACATAGTATATGAGGAGTTGCACTGAAAAACTTAGAATATAAGAAACGCACAGTGTAGTACATAGTATATGAGTGAGTTGCACTGAAAAACTTAGAATTTACTGAAAAACCCGCATTACACGAAATGCACAGTGTAGTACATAGTATATGAGTGAGTTGCACTGAAAAACTTAGAATATAAGAAACGCAAAGTGTAGTACATAGTATATGAATATGAGTGAGTTGCACTGAAAAACTTAGAATATAAGAAACGCACAGTGTAGTACATAGTATATGAGTGAGTTGCACTGAAAAACTTAGAATATAAGAAACGCACAGTGTAGTACATAGTATATGAGTGAGTTGCACTGAAAAACTTAGAATATAAGAAACGCACAGTGTAGTACATAGTATATGAGTGAGTTGCACTGAAAAACTTAGAATATAAGAAACGCACAGTGTAGTACATAGTATATGAGTGAGTTGCACTGAAAAACTTAGAATATAAGAAACGCACAGTGTAGTACATAGTATATGAGTGAGTTGCACTGAAAAACTGAGAATATAACAAACGCACAGTGTAGTATTAAGTATATGAGTGAGTTGCACTGAAAAACTTAGAATATAAGAAACGCACAGTGTAGTACATAGTATATGAGTGAGTTGCACTGAAAAACTTAGAATATAAGAAACGCACAGTGTAGTACATAGTATATGAGTGAGTTGCACTGAAAAACTTAGAATTTACTGAAAAACCCGCATTACACGAAATGCACAGTGTAGTACATAGTATATGAGTGAGTTGCACTGAAAAACTTAGAATATAAGAAACGCACAGTATAGGACATAGTATATGAGTGAGTTGCACTGAAAAACTTAGAATATAAGAAACGCACAGTGTAGTACATAGTATATGAGTGAGTTGCACTGAAAAACTTAGAATATTAAAAACGCACAGTGTAGTACATAGTATATGAGTGAGTTGCACTGAAAAACTTAGAATTTACTGAAAAACCCGCATTACACGAAATGCACAGTGTAGTACATAGTATATGAGTGAGTTGCACTGAAAAACTTAGAATATAAGAAACGCAAAGTGTAGTACATAGTATATGAATATGAGTGAGTTGCACTGAAAAACTTAGAATATAAGAAACGCACAGTGTAGTACATAGTATATGAGTGAGTTGCACTGAAAAACTTAGAATATAAGAAACGCACAGTGTAGTACATAGTATATGAGTGAGTTGCACTGAAAAACTTAGAATATAAGAAACGCACAGTGTAGTACATAGTATATGAGTGAGTTGCACTGAAAAACTTAGAATATAAGAAACGCACAGTGTAGTACATAGTATATGAGTGAGTTGCACTGAAAAACTTAGAATATAAGAAACGCACAGTGTAGTACATAGTATATGAGTGAGTTGCACTGAAAAACTTAGAATATAACAAACGCACAGTGTAGTATTAAGTATATGAGTGAGTTGCACTGAAAAACTTAGAATATAAGAAACGCACAGTGTAGTACATAGTATATGAGTGAGTTGCACTGAAAAACTTAGAATATAAGAAACGCACAGTGTAGTACATAGTATATGAGTGAGTTGCACTGAAAAACTTAGAATTTACTGAAAAACCCGCATTACACGAAATGCACAGTGTAGTACATAGTATATGAGTGAGTTGCACTGAAAAACTTAGAATATAAGAAACGCACAGTATAGGACATAGTATATGAGTGAGTTGCACTGAAAAACTTAGAATATAAGAAACGCACAGTGTAGTACATAGTATATGAGTGAGTTGCACTGAAAAACTTAGAATATTAAAAACGCACAGTGTAGTACATAGTATATGAGTGAGTTGCACTGAAAAACTTAGAATATAAGAAACGCACAGTGTAGTACATAGTATATGAGTGAGTTGCACTGAAAAACTTAGAATATAAGAAACGCACAGTGTAGTACATAGTATATGAGTGAGTTGCACTGAAAAACTTAGAATTTACTGAAAAACCCGCATTACACGAAATGCACAGTGTAGTACATAGTATATGAGTGAGTTGCACTGAAAAACTTAGAATATAAGAAACGCACAGTGTAGTACATAGTATATGAGTGAGTTGCACTGAAAAACTTACAATATAAGAAACGCACAGTGTAGTACATAGTATATGATTGGGTTGCACTGAAAAACTTAGAATATAAGAATCGCACAGTGTAGTACATAGTATATGAGTGAGTTGCACTGAAAAACTTAGAATATAAGAAACGCACAGTGTAGTACATAGTATATGAGTGAGTTGCACTGAAAAACTTAGAATATAAGAAACGCACAGTGTAGTACATAGTATATGAGTGAGTTGCACTGAAAAACTTAGAATTTAAGAAACGCACAGTGTAGTATATAGTATATGAGTGAGTTGCACTGAAAAACTTAGAATATAAGAAACGCACAGTGTAGTACAAAGTATATGAGTGAGTTGCACTGAAAAACTTAGAATATAAGAAACGCACAGTGTAGTACATAGTATATGAGTGAGTTGCACTGAAAAACTTAGAATATAAGAAACGCACAGTGTAGTACATAGTATATGAGTGAGTTGCACTGAAAAACTTAGAATTTACTGAAAAACCCGCATTACACGAAATGCACAGTGTAGTACATAGTATATGAGTGAGTTGCACTGAAAAACTTAGAATATAAGAAACGCAAAGTGTAGTACATAGTATATGAATATGAGTGAGTTGCACTGAAAAACTTAGAATATAAGAAACGCACAGTGTAGTACATAGTATATGAGTGAGTTGCACTGAAAAACTTAGAATATAAGAAACGCACAGTGTAGTACATAGTATATGAGTGAGTTGCACTGAAAAACTTAGAATATAAGAAACGCACAGTGTAGTACATAGTATATGAGTGAGTTGCACTGAAAAACTTAGAATATAAGAAACGCACAGTGTAGTACATAGTATATGAGTGAGTTGCACTGAAAAACTTAGAATATAAGAAACGCACAGTGTAGTACATAGTATATGAGTGAGTTGCACTGAAAAACTTAGAATATAACAAACGCACAGTGTAGTATTAAGTATATGAGTGAGTTGCACTGAAAAACTTAGAATATAAGAAACGCACAGTGTAGTACATAGTATATGAGTGAGTTGCACTGAAAAACTTAGAATATAAGAAACGCACAGTGTAGTACATAGTATATGAGTGAGTTGCACTGAAAAACTTAGAATTTACTGAAAAACCCGCATTACACGAAATGCACAGTGTAGTACATAGTATATGAGTGAGTTGCACTGAAAAACTTAGAATATAAGAAACGCACAGTGTAGTACATAGTATATGAGTGAGTTGCACTGAAAAACTTAGAATATAACAAACGCACAGTGTAGTATTAAGTATATGAGTGAGTTGCACTGAAAAACTTATAATATAAGAAACGCACAGTGTAGTACATAGTATATGAGTGAGTTGCACTGAAAAACTTAGAATATAAGAAACGCACAGTGTAGGACATAGTATATGAGTGAGTTGCACTGAAAAACTTAGAATATAAGAAACGCACAGTGTAGTACATAGTATATGAGTGAGTTGCACTGAAAAACTTAGAATATAAGAAACGCACAGTGTAGTACATAGTATATGAGTGAGTTGCACTGAAAAACTTAGAATATAAGAAACGCACAGTGTAGTACATAGTATATGAGTGAGTTGCACTGAAAAACTTAGAATATAAGAAACGCACAGTGTAGTACATAGGATATGAGTGAGTTGCACTGAAAAACTTAGAATATAAGAAACGCACAGTGTAGTACATAGTATATGAGTGAGTTGCACTGAAAAACTTAGAATATAAGAAACGCACAGTGTAGTACATAGTATATGAGTGAGTTGCACTGAAAAACTTAGAATATAAGAAACGCACAGTGTAGTACATAGTATATGAGTGAGTTGCACTGAAAAACTTAGAATATAAGAAACGCACATTGTAGTACATAGTATATGAGTGAGTTGCACGGAAAAACCTAGAATTTAAGAAACGCACAGTGTAGTATATAGTATATGAGTGAGTTGCACTGAAAAACTTAGAATCTAAGAAACGCACAGTGTAGTACATACTATATGAGTGAGTTGCACTGAAAAACTTAGAATATAAGAAACGCACAGTGTAGTACATAGTATATGAGTGAGTTGCACTGAAAAACTTAGAATATAATAAACGCACAGTGTAGTACATAGTATATGAGTGAGTTGCACTGAAAAACTTAGAATATAAGAAACGCACAGTGTAGTACATAGTATATGAGTGAGTTGCACTGAAAAACTTAGAATATAAGAAACGCACAGTGTAGTACATAGTATATGAGTGAGTTGCACTGAAAAACTTAGAATTTACTGAAAAACCCGCATTACACGAAATGCACAGTGTAGTACATAGTATATGAGTGAGTTGCACTGAAAAACTTAGAATATAAGAAACGCAAAGTGTAGTACATAGTATATGAATATGAGTGAGTTGCACTGAAAAACTTAGAATATAAGAAACGCACAGTGTAGTACATAGTATATGAGTGAGTTGCACTGAAAAACTTAGAATATAAGAAACGCACAGTGTAGTACATAGTATATGAGTGAGTTGCACTGAAAAACTTAGAATATAAGAAACGCACAGTGTAGTACATAGTATATGAGTGAGTTGCACTGAAAAACTTAGAATATAAGAAACGCACAGTGTAGTACATAGTATATGAGTGAGTTGCACTGAAAAACTTAGAATATAAGAAACGCACAGTGTAGTACATAGTATATGAGTGAGTTGCACTGAAAAACTTAGAATATAACAAACGCACAGTGTAGTATTAAGTATATGAGTGAGTTGCACTGAAAAACTTAGAATATAAGAAACGCACAGTGTAGTACATAGTATATGAGTGAGTTGCACTGAAAAACTTAGAATATAAGAAACGCACAGTGTAGTACATAGTATATGAGTGAGTTGCACTGAAAAACTTAGAATTTACTGAAAAACCCGCATTACACGAAATGCACAGTGTAGTACATAGTATATGAGTGAGTTGCACTGAAAAACTTAGAATATAAGAAACGCACAGTATAGGACATAGTATATGAGTGAGTTGCACTGAAAAACTTAGAATATAAGAAACGCACAGTGTAGTACATAGTATATGAGTGAGTTGCACTGAAAAACTTAGAATATAAAAAACGCACAGTGTAGTACATAGTATATGAGTGAGTTGCACTGAAAAACTTAGAATATAAGAAACGCACAGTGTAGTACATAGTATATGAGTGAGTTGCACTGAAAAACTTAGAATATAAGAAACGCACAGTGTAGTACATAGTATATGAGTGAGTTGCACTGAAAAACTTAGAATATAAGAAACGCACAGTGTAGTACATAGTATATGAGTGAGTTGCACTGAAAAACTTAGAATATAAGAAACGCACAGTGTAGTACATAGTATATGAGTGAGTTGCACTGAAAAACTTAGAATATAAGAAACGCACAGTGTAGTACATAGTATATGAGTGAGTTGCACTGAAAAACTTAGAATATAAGAAACGCACAGTGTAGTACATAGTATATGAGTGAGTTGCACTGAAAAACTTAGAATATAATAAACGCACAGTGTAGTACATAGTATATGAGTGAGTTGCACTGAAAAACTTAGAATATAAGAAACGCACAGTGTAGTACATAGTATATGAGTGAGTTGCACTGAAAAACTTAGAATATAAGAAACGCACAGTGTAGTACATAGTATATGAGTGAGTTGCACTGAAAAACTTAGAATTTACTGAAAAACCCGCATTACACGAAATGCACAGTGTAGTACATAGTATATGAGTGAGTTGCACTGAAAAACTTAGAATATAAGAAACGCAAAGTGTAGTACATAGTATATGAATATGAGTGAGTTGCACTGAAAAACTTAGAATATAAGAAACGCACAGTGTAGTACATAGTATATGAGTGAGTTGCACTGAAAAACTTAGAATATAAGAAACGCACAGTGTAGTACATAGTATATGAGTGAGTTGCACTGAAAAACTTAGAATATAAGAAACGCACAGTGTAGTACATAGTATATGAGTGAGTTGCACTGAAAAACTTAGAATATAAGAAACGCACAGTGTAGTACATAGTATATGAGTGAGTTGCACTGAAAAACTTAGAATATAAGAAACGCACAGTGTAGTACATAGTATATGAGTGAGTTGCACTGAAAAACTTAGAATATAACAAACGCACAGTGTAGTATTAAGTATATGAGTGAATTGCACTGAAAAACTTAGAATATAAGAAACGCACAGTGTAGTACATAGTATATGAGTGAGTTGCACTGAAAAACTTAGAATATAAGAAACGCACAGTGTAGTACATAGTATATGAGTGAGTTGCACTGAAAAACTTAGAATTTACTGAAAAACCCGCATTACACGAAATGCACAGTGTAGTACATAGTATATGAGTGAGTTGCACTGAAAAACTTAGAATATAAGAAACGCACAGTATAGGACATAGTATATGAGTGAGTTGCACTGAAAAACTTAGAATATAAGAAACGCACAGTGTAGTACATAGTATATGAGTGAGTTGCACTGAAAAACTTAGAATATAAAAAACGCACAGTGTAGTACATAGTATATGAGTGAGTTGCACTGAAAAACTTAGAATATAAGAAACGCACAGTGTAGTACATAGTATATGAGTGAGTTGCACTGAAAAACTTAGAATATAAGAAACGCACAGTGTAGTACATAGTATATGAGTGAGTTGCACTGAAAAACTTAGAATATAAGAAACGCACAGTGTAGTACATAGTATATGAGTGAGTTGCACTGAAAAACTTAGAATATAAGAAACGCACAGTGTAGTACATAGTATATGAGTGAGTTGCACTGAAAAACTTAGAATATAAGAAACGCACAGTGTAGTACATAGTATATGAGTGAGTTGCACTGAAAAACTTAGAATATAAGAAACGCACATTGTAGTACATAGTATATGAGTGAGTTGCACGGAAAAACCTAGAATTTAAGAAACGCACAGTGTAGTATATAGTATATGAGTGAGTTGCACTGAAAAACTTAGAATCTAAGAAACGCACAGTGTAGTACATACTATATGAGTGAGTTGCACTGAAAAACTTAGAATATAAGAAACGCACAGTGTAGTACATAGTATATGAGTGAGTTGCACTGAAAAACTTAGAATATAAGAAACGCACAGTGCAGTACATATTATATGAGTGAGTTGCACTGAAAAACTTAGAATATAAGTAACGCACAGTGTAGTACATAGTATATGAGTGAGTTGCACTGAAAAACTTAGAATATAAGAAACGCACAGTGTAGTACATAGTATATGAGTGAGTTGCACTGAAAAACTTAGAATATAAGAAACGCACAGTGTAGTATATAGTATATGAGTGAGTTGCACTGAAAAACTTAGAATATAAGAAACGCACAGTGTAGTACAAAGTATATGAGTGAGTTGCACTGAAAAACTTAGAATATAAGAATCGCACAGTGTAGTACATAGTATATGAGTGAGTTGCACTGAAAAACTTATAATATAAGAAACGCACAGTGTAGTACATAGTATATGAGTGAGTTGCACTGAAAAACTTAGAATTTACTGAAAAACCCGCATTACACGAAATGCACAGTGTAGTACATAGTATATGAGTGAGTTGCACTGAAAAACTTAGAATATAAGAAATGCAAAGTGTAGTACATAGTATATGAATATGAGTGAGTTGCACTGAAAAACTTAGAATATAAGAAACGCACAGTGTAGTACATAGTATATGAGTGAGTTGCACTGAAAAACTTAGAATATAAGAAACGCACAGTGTAGTACATAGTATATGAGTGAGTTGCACTGAAAAACTTAGAATATAAGAAACGCACAGTGTAGTACATAGTATATGAGTGAGTTGCACTGAAAAACTTAGAATATAAGAAACGCACAGTGTAGTACATAGTATATGAGTGAGTTGCACTGAAAAACTTAGAATATAAGAAACGCACAGTGTAGTACATAGTATATGAGTGAGTTGCACTGAAAAACTTAGAATATAAGAAACGCACAGTGTAGTACATAGTATATGAGTGAGTTGCACTGAAAAACTTAGAATATAAGAAACGCACAGTGTAGTACATAGTATATGAGTGAGTTGCACTGAAAAACTTAGAATATAAGGAACGCACAGTGTAGTACATAGTATATGAGTGAGTTGCACTGAAAAACTTAGAATTTAAGAAACGCACAGTGTAGTACATAGTATATGAGTGAGTTGCACTGAAAAACTTAGAATATAACAAACGCACAGTGTAGTATTAAGTATATGAGTGAGTTGCACTGAAAAACTTAGAATATAAGAAACGCACAGTGTAGTACATAGTATATGAGTGAGTTGCACTGAAAAACTTAGAATATAAGAAACGCACAGTGTAGTACATAGTATATGAGTGAGTTGCACTGAAAAACTTAGAATTTACTGAAAAACCCGCATTACACGAAATGCACAGTGTAGTACATAGTATATGAGTGAGTTGCACTGAAAAACTTAGAATATAAGAAACGCACAGTGTAGTACATAGTATATGAGTGAGTTGCACTGAAAAACTTAGAATATAAGAAACGCACAGTGTAGTACATAGTATATGAGTGAGTTGCACTGAAAAACTTAGAATATAAGAAACGCACAGTGTAGTACATAGTATATGAGTGAGTTGCACTGAAAAACTTAGAATATAAGAAACGCACAGTGTAGTACAAAGTATATGAGTGAGTTGCACTGAAAAACTTAGAATATAAGAAACGCACAGTGTAGGACATAGTATATGAGTGAGTTGCACTGAAAAACTTAGAATATAAGAAACGCACAGTGTAGTACATAGTATATGAGTGAGTTGCACTGAAAAACTTAGAATTTAAGAAACGCACAGTGTAGTATATAGTATATGAGTGAGTTGCACTGAAAAACTTAGAATATAAGAAACGCACAGTGTAGTACAAAGTATATGAGTGAGTTGCACTGAAAAACTTAGAATATAAGAAACGCACAGTGTAGTACATAGTATATGAGTGAGTTGCACTGAAAAACTTAGAATATAAGAAACGCACAGTGTAGTACATAGTATATGAGTGAGTTGCACTGAAAAACTTAGAATTTACTGAAAAACCCGCATTACACGAAATGCACAGTGTAGTACATAGTATATGAGTGAGTTGCACTGAAAAACTTAGAATATAAGAAACGCAAAGTGTAGTACATAGTATATGAATATGAGTGAGTTGCACTGAAAAACTTAGAATATAAGAAACGCACAGTGTAGTACATAGTATATGAGTGAGTTGCACTGAAAAACTTAGAATATAAGAAACGCACAGTGTAGTACATAGTATATGAGTGAGTTGCACTGAAAAACTTAGAATATAAGAAACGCACAGTGTAGTACATAGTATATGAGTGAGTTGCACTGAAAAACTTAGAATATAAGAAACGCACAGTGTAGTACATAGTATATGAGTGAGTTGCACTGAAAAACTTAGAATATAACAAACGCACAGTGTAGTACATAGTATATGAGTGAGTTGCACTGAAAAACTTAGAATATAACAAACGCACAGTGTAGTATTAAGTATATGAGTGAGTTGCACTGAAAAACTTAGAATATAAGAAACGCACAGTGTAGTACATATTATATGAGTGAGTTGCACTGAAAAACTTAGAATATAAGAAACGCACAGTGTAGTACATAGTATATGAGTGAGTTGCACTGAAAAACTTAGAATTTACTGAAAAACCCGCATTACACGAAATGCACAGTGTAGTACATAGTATATGAGTGAGTTGCACTGAAAAACTTAGAATATAAGAAACGCACAGTGTAGTACATAGTATATGAGTGAGTTGCACTGAAAAACTTAGAATATAAGAAACGCACAGTGTAGTATATAGTATATGAGTGAGTTGCACTGAAAAACTTAGAATATAAGAAACGCACAGTGTAGTACATAGTATATGAGTGAGTTGCACTGAAAAACTTAGAATATAAGAAACGCACAGTGTAGTACATAGTATATGAGTGAGTTGCACTGAAAAACTTAGAATATAAGAAACGCACAGTGTTGTACATATTATATGAGTGAGTTGCACTGAAAAACTTAGAATATAAGAAACGCACAGTGTAGTACATAGTATATGAGTGAGTTGCACTGAAAAACTTAGAATATAAGAAACGCACAGTGTCGTACATAGTATATGAGTGTGTTGCACTGAAAAATTTAGAATATAAGAAACGCACAGTGTAGTACATAGTATATGAGTGAGTTGCACTGAAAAACTTAGAATATAAGAAACGCACAGTGTAGTACATAGTATATGAGTGAGTTGCACTGAAAAACTTAGAATTTAGAGAAACGCACAGTGTAGTACATAGTATATGAGTGATTTGCACTGAAAAACTTAGAATTTAGAGAAACGCACAGTGTAGTACATAGTATATGAGTGAGTTGCACTGAAAAACTTAGAATATAAGAAACGCACAGTGTAGTACATAGTATATGAGTGAGTTGCACTGAAAAACTTAGAATATAAGAAACGCACAGTGTAGTACATTGTATATGAGTGAGTTGCACTGAAAAACTTAGAATTTAAGAAACGCACAGTGTAGTACATAGTATATGAGTGAGTTGCACTGAAAAACTTAGAATATAAGAAACGCACAGTGTAGTACATAGTATATGAGTGAGTTGCACTGAAAAACTTAGAATATAAGAAACGCACAGTGTAGTACATAGTATATGAGTGAGTTGCACTGAAAAACTTAGAATATAAGAAACGCACAGTGTAGTACATAGTATATGAGTGAGTTGCACTGAAAAACTTAGAATATAAGAAACGCACAGTGTAGTACATAGTATATGAGTGAGTTGCACTGAAAAACTTAGAATATAAGAAACGCACAGTGTAGTACATAGTATATGAGTGAGTTGCACTGAAAAACTTAGAATATAATAAACGCACAGTGTAGTACATAGTATATGAGTGAGTTGCACTGAAAAACTTAGAATATAAGAAACGCACAGTGTAGTACATAGTATATGAGTGAGTTGCACTGAAAAATTTAGAATATAAGAAACGCACAGTGTAGTACATAGTATATGAGTGAGTTGCACTGAAAAACTTAGAATTTAGAGAAACGCACAGTGTAGTACATAGTATATGAGTGAGTTGCACTGAAAAACTTAGAATATAAGAAACGCACAGTGTAGTACATAGTATATGAGTGAGTTGCACTGAAAAACTTAGAATTTACTGAAAAACCCGCATTACACGAAATGCACAGTGTAGTACATAGTATATGAGTGAGTTGCACTGAAAAACTTAGAATATAAGAAACGCACAGTGTAGTACATAGTATATGAGTGAGTTGCACTGAAAAACTTAGAATATAAGAAACGCACAGTGTAGTACATAGTATATGAGTGAGTTGCACTGAAAAACTTAGAATATAAGAAACGCACAGTGTAGTACATAGTATATGAGTGAGTTGCACTGAAAAACTTAGAATATAAGAAACGCACAGTGTAGTACATAGTATATGAGTGAGTTGCACTGAAAAATTTAGAATATAAGACACGCACAGTGTAGGACATAGTATATGAGTGAGTTGCACTGAAAAACTTAGAATATAAGAAACGCACAGTGTAGTACATAGTATATGAGTGAGTTGCACTGAAAAACTTAGAATATAAGAAACGCACAGTGTAGTACATAGTATATGAGTGAGTTGCACTGAAAAACTTAGAATATAAGAAACGCACAGTGTAGTACATAGTATATGAGTGAGTTGCACTGAAAAACTTAGAATATAAGAAACGCACAGTGTAGTACATAGTATATGAGTGAGTTGCACTGAAAAACTTAGAATATAAGAAACGCACAGTGTAGTACATAGTATATGAGTGAGTTGCACTGAAAAACTTAGAATATAAGAAACGCACAGTGTAGTACATAATATATGAGTGTGTTGCACTGAAAAATTTAGAATATAAGAAACGCACAGTGTAGTACATAGTATATGAGTGAGTTGCACTGAAAAACTTAGAATATAAGAAACGCACAGTGTAGTACATAGTATATGAGTGAGTTGCACTGAAAAACTTAGAATTTAGAGAAACGCACAGTGTAGTACATAGTATATGAGTGAGTTGCACTGAAAAACTTAGAATATAAGAAACGCACAGTGTAGTACATAGTATATGAGTGAGTTGCACTGAAAAACTTAGAATATAAGAAACGCACAGTGTAGTACATAGTATATGAGTGAGTTGCACTGAAAAACTTAGAATATAATAAACGCACAGTGTAGTACATAGTATATGAGTGAGTTGCACTGAAAAACTTAGAATATAAGAAACGCACAGTGTAGTACATAGTATATGAGTGAGTTGCACTGAAAAACTTAGAATATAAGAAACGCACAGTGTAGTACATAGTATATGAGTGAGTTGCACTGAAAAACTTAGAATTTACTGAAAAACCCGCATTACACGAAATGCACAGTGTAGTACATAGTATATGAGTGAGTTGCACTGAAAAACTTAGAATATAAGAAACGCAAAGTGTAGTACATAGTATATGAATATGAGTGAGTTGCACTGAAAAACTTAGAATATAAGAAACGCACAGTGTAGTACATAGTATATGAGTGAGTTGCACTGAAAAACTTAGAATATAAGAAACGCACAGTGTAGTACATAGTATATGAGTGAGTTGCACTGAAAAACTTAGAATATAAGAAACGCACAGTGTAGTACATAGTATATGAGTGAGTTGCACTGAAAAACTTAGAATATAAGAAACGCACAGTGTAGTACATAGTATATGAGTGAGTTGCACTGAAAAACTTAGAATATAAGAAACGCACAGTGTAGTACATAGTATATGAGTGAGTTGCACTGAAAAACTTAGAATATAACAAACGCACAGTGTAGTATTAAGTATATGAGTGAATTGCACTGAAAAACTTAGAATATAAGAAACGCACAGTGTAGTACATAGTATATGAGTGAGTTGCACTGAAAAACTTAGAATATAAGAAACGCACAGTGTAGTACATAGTATATGAGTGAGTTGCACTGAAAAACTTAGAATTTACTGAAAAACCCGCATTACACGAAATGCACAGTGTAGTACATAGTATATGAGTGAGTTGCACTGAAAAACTTAGAATATAAGAAACGCACAGTATAGGACATAGTATATGAGTGAGTTGCACTGAAAAACTTAGAATATAAGAAACGCACAGTGTAGTACATAGTATATGAGTGAGTTGCACTGAAAAACTTAGAATATAAAAAACGCACAGTGTAGTACATAGTATATGAGTGAGTTGCACTGAAAAACTTAGAATATAAGAAACGCACAGTGTAGTACATAGTATATGAGTGAGTTGCACTGAAAAACTTAGAATATAAGAAACGCACAGTGTAGTACATAGTATATGAGTGAGTTGCACTGAAAAACTTAGAATATAAGAAACGCACAGTGTAGTACATAGTATATGAGTGAGTTGCACTGAAAAACTTAGAATATAAGAAACGCACAGTGTAGTACATAGTATATGAGTGAGTTGCACTGAAAAACTTAGAATATAAGAAACGCACAGTGTAGTACATAGTATATGAGTGAGTTGCACTGAAAAACTTAGAATATAAGAAACGCACATTGTAGTACATAGTATATGAGTGAGTTGCACGGAAAAACCTAGAATTTAAGAAACGCACAGTGTAGTATATAGTATATGAGTGAGTTGCACTGAAAAACTTAGAATCTAAGAAACGCACAGTGTAGTACATACTATATGAGTGAGTTGCACTGAAAAACTTAGAATATAAGAAACGCACAGTGTAGTACATAGTATATGAGTGAGTTGCACTGAAAAACTTAGAATATAAGAAACGCACAGTGCAGTACATATTATATGAGTGAGTTGCACTGAAAAACTTAGAATATAAGTAACGCACAGTGTAGTACATAGTATATGAGTGAGTTGCACTGAAAAACTTAGAATATAAGAAACGCACAGTGTAGTACATAGTATATGAGTGAGTTGCACTGAAAAACTTAGAATTTACTGAAAAACCCGCATTACACGAAATGCACAGTGTAGTACATAGTATATGAGTGAGTTGCACTGAAAAACTTAGAATATAAGAAACGCAAAGTGTAGTACATAGTATATGAATATGAGTGAGTTGCACTGAAAAACTTAGAATATAAGAAACGCACAGTGTAGTACATAGTATATGAGTGAGTTGCACTGAAAAACTTAGAATATAAGAAACGCACAGTGTAGTACATAGTATATGAGTGAGTTGCACTGAAAAACTTAGAATATAAGAAACGCACAGTGTAGTACATAGTATATGAGTGAGTTGCACTGAAAAACTTAGAATATAAGAAACGCACAGTGTAGTACATAGTATATGAGTGAGTTGCACTGAAAAACTTAGAATATAAGAAACGCACAGTGTAGTACATAGTATATGAGTGAGTTGCACTGAAAAACTTAGAATATAACAAACGCACAGTGTAGTATTAAGTATATGAGTGAATTGCACTGAAAAACTTAGAATATAAGAAACGCACAGTGTAGTACATAGTATATGAGTGAGTTGCACTGAAAAACTTAGAATATAAGAAACGCACAGTGTAGTACATAGTATATGAGTGAGTTGCACTGAAAAACTTAGAATTTACTGAAAAACCCGCATTACACGAAATGCACAGTGTAGTACATAGTATATGAGTGAGTTGCACTGAAAAACTTAGAATATAAGAAACGCACAGTATAGGACATAGTATATGAGTGAGTTGCACTGAAAAACTTAGAATATAAGAAACGCACAGTGTAGTACATAGTATATGAGTGAGTTGCACTGAAAAACTTAGAATATAAAAAACGCACAGTGTAGTACATAGTATATGAGTGAGTTGCACTGAAAAACTTAGAATATAAGAAACGCACAGTGTAGTACATAGTATATGAGTGAGTTGCACTGAAAAACTTAGAATATAAGAAACGCACAGTGTAGTACATAGTATATGAGTGAGTTGCACTGAAAAACTTAGAATATAAGAAACGCACAGTGTAGTACATAGTATATGAGTGAGTTGCACTGAAAAACTTAGAATATAAGAAACGCACAGTGTAGTACATAGTATATGAGTGAGTTGCACTGAAAAACTTAGAATATAAGAAACGCACAGTGTAGTACATAGTATATGAGTGAGTTGCACTGAAAAACTTAGAATATAAGAAACGCACATTGTAGTACATAGTATATGAGTGAGTTGCACGGAAAAACCTAGAATTTAAGAAACGCACAGTGTAGTATATAGTATATGAGTGAGTTGCACTGAAAAACTTAGAATCTAAGAAACGCACAGTGTAGTACATACTATATGAGTGAGTTGCACTGAAAAACTTAGAATATAAGAAACGCACAGTGTAGTACATAGTATATGAGTAAGTTGCACTGAAAAACTTAGAATATAAGAAACGCACAGTGCAGTACATATTATATGAGTGAGTTGCACTGAAAAACTTAGAATATAAGTAACGCACAGTGTAGTACATAGTATATGAGTGAGTTGCACTGAAAAACTTAGAATATAAGAAACGCACAGTGTAGTACATAGTATATGAGTGAGTTGCACTGAAAAACTTAGAATATAAGAAACGCACAGTGTAGTATATAGTATATGAGTGAGTTGCACTGAAAAACTTAGAATATAAGAAACGCACAGTGTAGTACAAAGTATATGAGTGAGTTGCACTGAAAAACTTAGAATATAAGAATCGCACAGTGTAGTACATAGTATATGAGTGAGTTGCACTGAAAAACTTATAATATAAGAAACGCACAGTGTAGTACATAGTATATGAGTGAGTTGCACTGAAAAACTTAGAATTTACTGAAAAACCCGCATTACACGAAATGCACAGTGTAGTACATAGTATATGAGTGAGTTGCACTGAAAAACTTAGAATATAAGAAATGCAAAGTGTAGTACATAGTATATGAATATGAGTGAGTTGCACTGAAAAACTTAGAATATAAGAAACGCACAGTGTAGTACATAGTATATGAGTGAGTTGCACTGAAAAACTTAGAATATAAGAAACGCACAGTGTAGTACATAGTATATGAGTGAGTTGCACTGAAAAACTTAGAATATAAGAAACGCACAGTGTAGTACATAGTATATGAGTGAGTTGCACTGAAAAACTTAGAATATAGGAAACGCACAGTGTAGTACATAGTATATGAGTGAGTTGCACTGAAAAACTTAGAATATAAGAAACGCACAGTGTAGTACATAGTATATGAGTGAGTTGCACTGAAAAACTTAGAATATAAGAAACGCACAGTGTAGTACATAGTATATGAGTGAGTTGCACTGAAAAACTTAGAATATAAGAAACGCACAGTGTAGTACATAGTATATGAGTGAGTTGCACTGAAAAACTTAGAATATAAGGAACGCACAGTGTAGTACATAGTATATGAGTGAGTTGCACTGAAAAACTTAGAATTTAAGAAACGCACAGTGTAGTACATAGTATATGAGTGAGTTGCACTGAAAAACTTAGAATATAACAAACGCACAGTGTAGTATTAAGTATATGAGTGAGTTGCACTGAAAAACTTAGAATATAAGAAACGCACAGTGTAGTACATAGTATATGAGTGAGTTGCACTGAAAAACTTAGAATATAAGAAACGCACAGTGTAGTACATAGTATATGAGTGAGTTGCACTGAAAAACTTAGAATTTACTGAAAAACCCGCATTACACGAAATGCACAGTGTAGTACATAGTATATGAGTGAGTTGCACTGAAAAACTTAGAATATAAGAAACGCACAGTGTAGTACATAGTATATGAGTGAGTTGCACTGAAAAACTTAGAATATAAGAAACGCACAGTGTAGTACATAGTATATGAGTGAGTTGCACTGAAAAACTTAGAATATAAGAAACGCACAGTGTAGTACATAGTATATGAGTGAGTTGCACTGAAAAACTTAGAATATAAGAAACGAACAGTGTAGTACAAAGTATATGAGTGAGTTGCACTGAAAAACTTAGAATATAAGAAACGCACAGTGTAGGACATAGTATATGAGTGAGTTGCACTGAAAAACTTAGAATATAAGAAACGCACAGTGTAGTACATAGTATATGAGTGAGTTGCACTGAAAAACTTAGAATTTAAGAAACGCACAGTGTAGTATATAGTATATGAGTGAGTTGCACTGAAAAACTTAGAATATAAGAAACGCACAGTGTAGTACAAAGTATATGAGTGAGTTGCACTGAAAAACTTAGAATATAAGAAACGCACAGTGTAGTACATAGTATATGAGTGAGTTGCACTGAAAAACTTAGAATATAAGAAACGCACAGTGTAGTACATAGTATATGAGTGAGTTGCACTGAAAAACTTAGAATTTACTGAAAAACCCGCATTACACGAAATGCACAGTGTAGTACATAGTATATGAGTGAGTTGCACTGAAAAACTTAGAATATAAGAAACGCAAAGTGTAGTACATAGTATATGAATATGAGTGAGTTGCACTGAAAAACTTAGAATATAAGAAACGCACAGTGTAGTACATAGTATATGAGTGAGTTGCACTGAAAAACTTAGAATATAAGAAACGCACAGTGTAGTACATAGTATATGAGTGAGTTGCACTGAAAAACTTAGAATATAAGAAACGCACAGTGTAGTACATAGTATATGAGTGAGTTGCACTGAAAAACTTAGAATATAAGAAACGCACAGTGTAGTACATAGTATATGAGTGAGTTGCACTGAAAAACTTAGAATATAACAAACGCACAGTGTAGTACATAGTATATGAGTGAGTTGCACTGAAAAACTTAGAATATAACAAACGCACAGTGTAGTATTAAGTATATGAGTGAGTTGCACTGAAAAACTTAGAATATAAGAAACGCACAGTGTAGTACATATTATATGAGTGAGTTGCACTGAAAAACTTAGAATATAAGAAACGCACAGTGTAGTACATAGTATATGAGTGAGTTGCACTGAAAAACTTAGAATTTACTGAAAAACCCGCATTACACGAAATGCACAGTGTAGTACATAGTATATGAGTGAGTTGCACTGAAAAACTTAGAATATAAGAAACGCACAGTGTAGGACATAGTATATGAGTGAGTTGCACTGAAAAACTTAGAATATAAGAAACGCACAGTGTAGTACATAGTATATGAGTGAGTTGCACTGAAAAACTTAGAATATAAGAAACGCACAGTGTAGTACATAGTATATGAGTGAGTTGCACTGAAAAACTTAGAATATAAGAAACGCACAGTGTAGTACATAGTATATGAGTGAGTTGCACTGAAAAACTTAGAATATAAGAAACGCACAGTGTTGTACATATTATATGAGTGAGTTGCACTGAAAAACTTAGAATATAAGAAACGCACAGTGTAGTACATAGTATATGAGTGAGTTGCACTGAAAAACTTAGAATATAAGAAACGCACAGTGTCGTACATAGTATATGAGTGTGTTGCACTGAAAAATTTAGAATATAAGAAACGCACAGTGTAGTACATAGTATATGAGTGAGTTGCACTGAAAAACTTAGAATATAAGAAACGCACAGTGTAGTACATAGTATATGAGTGAGTTGCACTGAAAAACTTAGAATTTAGAGAAACGCACAGTGTAGTACATAGTATATGAGTGATTTGCACTGAAAAACTTAGAATTTAGAGAAACGCACAGTGTAGTACATAGTATATGAGTGAGTTGCACTGAAAAACTTAGAATATAAGAAACGCACAGTGTAGTACATAGTATATGAGTGAGTTGCACTGAAAAACTTAGAATATAAGAAACGCACAGTGTAGTACATTGTATATGAGTGAGTTGCACTGAAAAACTTAGAATTTAAGA
The DNA here is from genome assembly GCF_978045245.1 of Mus caroli. Lineage (NCBI taxonomy): Eukaryota > Metazoa > Chordata > Mammalia > Rodentia > Muridae > Mus > Mus caroli. Next base: position 123,439 of record NW_028227504.1, on the reverse strand, counting down.
AACGCACAGTGTAGTACATAGTATATGAGTGAGTTGCACTGAAAAACTTAGAATATAAGAAACGCACAGTGTAGTACATAGTATATGAGTGAGTTGCACTGAAAAACTTAGAATATAAGAAACGCACAGTGTAGTACATAGTATATGAGTGAGTTGCACTGAAAAACTTAGAATATAAGAAACGCACAGTGTAGTACATAGTATATGAGTGAGTTGCACTGAAAAACTTAGAATATAAGAAACGCACAGTGTAGTACATAGTATATGAGTGAGTTGCACTGAAAAACTTAGAATATAAGAAACGCACAGTGTAGTACATAGTATATGAGTGAGTTGCACTGAAAAACTTAGAATATAATAAACGCACAGTGTAGTACATAGTATATGAGTGAGTTGCACTGAAAAACTTAGAATATAAGAAACGCACAGTGTAGTACATAGTATATGAGTGAGTTGCACTGAAAAATTTAGAATATAAGAAACGCACAGTGTAGTACATAGTATATGAGTGAGTTGCACTGAAAAACTTAGAATTTAGAGAAACGCACAGTGTAGTACATAGTATATGAGTGAGTTGCACTGAAAAACTTAGAATATAAGAAACGCACAGTGTAGTACATAGTATATGAGTGAGTTGCACTGAAAAACTTAGAATTTACTGAAAAACCCGCATTACACGAAATGCACAGTGTAGTACATAGTATATGAGTGAGTTGCACTGAAAAACTTAGAATATAAGAAACGCACAGTGTAGTACATAGTATATGAGTGAGTTGCACTGAAAAACTTAGAATATAAGAAACGCACAGTGTAGTACATAGTATATGAGTGAGTTGCACTGAAAAACTTAGAATTTAGAGAAACGCACAGTGTAGTACATAGTATATGAGTGAGTTGCACTGAAAAACTTAGAATATAAGAAACGCACAGTGTAGTACATAGTATATGAGTGAGTTGCACTGAAAAACTTAGAATATAAGAAACGCACAGTGTAGTACATTGTATATGAGTGAGTTGCACTGAAAAACTTAGAATTTAAGAAACGCACAGTGTAGTACATAGTATATGAGTGAGTTGCACTGAAAAACTTAGAATATAAGAAACGCACAGTGTAGTACATAGTATATGAGTGAGTTGCACTGAAAAACTTAGAATATAAGAAACGCACAGTGTAGTACATAGTATATGAGTGAGTTGCACTGAAAAACTTAGAATATAGGAAACGCACAGTGTAGTACATAGTATATGAGTGAGTTGCACTGAAAAACTTAGAATATAAGAATCGCACAGTGTAGTATATAGTATATGAGTGAGTTGCACTGAAAAACTTAGAATATAAGAAACGCACAGTGTAGTACATAGTATATGAGTGAGTTGCACTGAAAAATTTAGAATATAAGAAACGCACAGTGTAGTACATAGTATATGAGTGAGTTGCACTGAAAAACTTCGAATTTAGAGAAACGCACAGTGTAGTACATAGTATATGAGTGAGTTGCACTGAAAAACTTAGAATATAAGAAACGCACAGTGTAGTACATAGTATATGAGTGAGTTGCACTGAAAAACTTAGAATTTACTGAAAAACCCGCATTACACGAAATGCACAGTGTAGTACATAGTATATGAGTGAGTTGCACTGAAAAACTTAGAATATAAGAAACGCACAGTGTAGTACATAGTATATGAGTGAGTTGCACTGAAAAACTTAGAATTTAGAGAAACGCACAGTGTAGTACATAGTATATGAGTGAGTTGCACTGAAAAACTTAGAATATAAGAAACGCACAGTGTAGTACATAGTATATGAGTGAGTTGCACTGAAAAACTTAGAATATAAGAAACGCACAGTGTAGTACATTGTATATGAGTGAGTTGCACTGAAAAACTTAGAATTTAAGAAACGCACAGTGTAGTACATAGTATATGAGTGAGTTGCACTGAAAAACTTAGAATATAAGAAACGCACAGTGTAGTACATAGTATATGAGTGAGTTGCACTGAAAAACTTAGAATATAAGAAACGCACAGTGTAGTACATAGTATATGAGTGAGTTGCACTGAAAAACTTAGAATATAGGAAACGCACAGTGTAGTACATAGTATATGAGTGAGTTGCACTGAAAAACTTAGAATATAAGAATCGCACAGTGTAGTATATAGTATATGAGTGAGTTGCACTGAAAAACTTAGAATATAAGAAACGCACAGTGTAGTACATAGTATATGAGTGAGTTGCACTGAAAAATTTAGAATATAAGAAACGCACAGTGTAGTACATAGTATATGAGTGAGTTGCACTGAAAAACTTCGAATTTAGAGAAACGCACAGTGTAGTACATAGTATATGAGTGAGTTGCACTGAAAAACTTAGAATATAAGAAACGCACAGTGTAGTACATAGTATATGAGTGAGTTGCACTGAAAAACTTAGAATTTACTGAAAAACCCGCATTACACGAAATGCACAGTGTAGTACATAGTATATGAGTGAGTTGCACTGAAAAACTTAGAATATAAGAAACGCACAGTGTAGTACATAGTATATGAGTGAGTTGCACTGAAAAACTTAGAATATAAGAAACGCACAGTGTAGTACATTGTATATGAGTGAGTTGCACTGAAAAACTTAGAATTTAAGAAACGCACAGTGTAGTACATAGTATATGAGTGAGTTGCACTGAAAAACTTAGAATATAAGAAACGCACAGTGTAGTACATAGTATATGAGTGAGTTGCACTGAAAAACTTAGAATATAAGAAACGCACAGTGTAGTACATAGTATATGAGTGAGTTGCACTGAAAAACTTAGAATATAGGAAACGCACAGTGTAGTACATAGTATATGAGTGAGTTGCACTGAAAAACTTAGAATATAAGAATCGCACAGTGTAGTATATAGTATATGAGTGAGTTGCACTGAAAAACTTAGAATATAAGAAACGCACAGTGTAGTACATAGTATATGAGTGAGTTGCACTGAAAAATTTAGAATATAAGAAACGCACAGTGTAGTACATAGTATATGAGTGAGTTGCACTGAAAAACTTAGAATATAAGAAACGCACAGTGTAGTACATAGTATATGAGTGAGTTGCACTGAAAAACTTAGAATATAAGAAACGCACAGTGTAGTACATTGTATATGAGTGAGTTGCACTGAAAAACTTAGAATTTAAGAAACGCACAGTGTAGTACATAGTATATGAGTGAGTTGCACTGAAAAACTTAGAATATAAGAAACGCACAGTGTAGTACATAGTATATGAGTGAGTTGCACTGAAAAACTTAGAATATAAGAAACGCACAGTGTAGTACATAGTATATGAGTGAGTTGCACTGAAAAACTTAGAATATAGGAAACGCACAGTGTAGTACATAGTATATGAGTGAGTTGCACTGAAAAACTTAGAATATAAGAATCGCACAGTGTAGTATATAGTATATGAGTGAGTTGCACTGAAAAACTTAGAATATAAGAAACGCACAGTGTAGTACATAGTATATGAGTGAGTTGCACTGAAAAATTTAGAATATAAGAAACGCACAGTGTAGTACATAGTATATGAGTGAGTTGCACTGAAAAACTTCGAATTTAGAGAAACGCACAGTGTAGTACATAGTATATGAGTGAGTTGCACTGAAAAACTTAGAATATAAGAAACGCACAGTGTAGTACATAGTATATGAGTGAGTTGCACTGAAAAACTTAGAATTTACTGAAAAACCCGCATTACACGAAATGCACAGTGTAGTACATAGTATATGAGTGAGTTGCACTGAAAAACTTAGAATATAAGAAACGCACAGTGTAGTACATAGTATATGAGTGAGTTGCACTGAAAAACTTAGAATATAAGAAACGCACAGTGTAGTACATTGTATATGAGTGAGTTGCACTGAAAAACTTAGAATTTAAGAAACGCACAGTGTAGTACATAGTATATGAGTGAGTTGCACTGAAAAACTTAGAATATAAGAAACGCACAGTGTAGTACATAGTATATGAGTGAGTTGCACTGAAAAACTTAGAATATAAGAAACGCACAGTGTAGTACATAGTATATGAGTGAGTTGCACTGAAAAACTTAGAATATAGGAAACGCACAGTGTAGTACATAGTATATGAGTGAGTTGCACTGAAAAACTTAGAATATAAGAATCGCACAGTGTAGTATATAGTATATGAGTGAGTTGCACTGAAAAACTTAGAATATAAGAAACGCACAGTGTAGTACATAGTATATGAGTGAGTTGCACTGAAAAATTTAGAATATAAGAAACGCACAGTGTAGTACATAGTATATGAGTGAGTTGCACTGAAAAACTTCGAATTTAGAGAAACGCACAGTGTAGTACATAGTATATGAGTGAGTTGCACTGAAAAACTTAGAATATAAGAAACGCACAGTGTAGTACATAGTATATGAGTGAGTTGCACTGAAAAACTTAGAATTTACTGAAAAACCCGCATTACACGAAATGCACAGTGTAGTACATAGTATATGAGTGAGTTGCACTGAAAAACTTAGAATATAAGAAACGCACAGTGTAGTACATAGTATATGAGTGAGTTGCACTGAAAAACTTAGAATATAAGAAACACACAGTGTAGTACATAGTATATGAGTGAGTTGCACTGAAAAACTTAGAATATAAGAAACGCACAGTGTAGTACATAGTATATGAGTGAGTTGCACTGAAAAACTTAGAATATAAGAAACGCACAGTGTAGTACATAGTATATGAGTGAGTTGCACTGAAAAACTTAGAATATAAGAAACGCACAGTGTAGTACATAGTATATGAGTGAGTTGCACTGAAAAACTTAGAATATAAGAAACGCACAGTGTAGTACATAGTATATGAGTGAGTTGCACTGAAAAACTTAGAATTTACTGAAAAACCCGCATTACACGAAATGCACAGTGTAGTACATAGTATATGAGTGAGTTGCACTCAAAAACTTAGAATATAAGAAACGCACAGTGTAGTACATAGTATATGAGTGAGTTGCACTGAAAAACTTAGAATATAAGAAACGCACAGTGTAGTACATAGTATATGAGTGAGTTGCACTGAAAAACTTAGAATATAAGAAACGCACAGTGTAGTACATAGTATATGAGTGAGTTGCACTGAAAAACTTCGAATATAAGAAACGCACAGTGTAGTACATAGTATATGAGTGAGTTGCACTGAAAAACTTAGAATATAAGAAACGCACAGTGTAGTAAATAGTATATGAGTGAGTTGCACTGAAAAACTTAGAATATAAGAAACGCACAGTGTAGTACATAGTATATGAGTGAGTTGCGATGAAAAACTTAGAATATAAGAAACGCACAGTGTAGTACATAGTATATGAGTGAGTTGCACTGAAAAACTTAGAATATAAGAAACGCACCGTGTAGTACATAGTATATGAGTGAGTTGCACTGAAAAACTTAGAATATAAGAAACGCACAGTGTAGTACATAGTATATGAGTGAGTTGCACTGAAAAACTTAGAATATAAGAAACGCACAGTGTAGTACATAGTATATGAGTGAGTTGCACTGAAAAACTTAGAATATAAGAAACGCACAGTGTAGTACATAGTATATGAGTGAGTTGCACTGAAAAACTTAGAATATAAGAAACGCACAGTGTCGTACATAGTATATGAGTGTGTTGCACTGAAAAATTTAGAATATAAGAAACGCACAGTGTAGTACATAGTATATGAGTGAGTTGCACTGAAAAACTTAGAATATAAGAAACGCACAGTGTAGTACATAGTATATGAGTGAGTTGCACTGAAAAACTTAGAATTTAGAGAAACGCACAGTGTAGTACATAGTATATGAGTGATTTGCACTGAAAAACTTAGAATTTAGAGAAACGCACAGTGTAGTACATAGTATATGAGTGAGTTGCACTGAAAAACTTAGAATATAAGAAACGCACAGTGTAGTACATAGTATATGAGTGAGTTGCACTGAAAAACTTAGAATATAAGAAACGCACAGTGTAGTACATTGTATATGAGTGAGTTGCACTGAAAAACTTAGAATTTAAGAAACGCACAGTGTAGTACATAGTATATGAGTGAGTTGCACTGAAAAACTTAGAATATAAGAAACGCACAGTGTAGTACATAGTATATGAGTGAGTTGCACTGAAAAACTTAGAATATAAGAAACGCACAGTGTAGTACATAGTATATGAGTGAGTTGCACTGAAAAACTTAGAATATAAGAAACGCACAGTGTAGTACATAGTATATGAGTGAGTTGCACTGAAAAACTTAGAATTTACTGAAAAACCCGCATTACACGAAATGCACAGTGTAGTACATAGTATATGAGTGAGTTGCACTGAAAAACTTAGAATATAAGAAACGCACAGTGTAGTACATAGTATATGAGTGAGTTGCACTGAAAAACTTAGAATATAAGAAACACACAGTGTAGTACATAGTATATGAGTGAGTTGCACTGAAAAACTTAGAATATAAGAAACGCACAGTGTAGTACATAGTATATGAGTGAGTTGCACTGAAAAACTTAGAATTTACTGAAAAACCCGCATTACACGAAATGCACAGTGTAGTACATAGTATATGAGTGAGTTGCACTGAAAAACTTAGAATATAAGAAACGCACAGTGTAGTACATAGTATATGAGTGAGTTGCACTGAAAAACTTAGAATATAAGAAACGCACAGTGTAGTACATAGTATATGAGTGAGTTGCACTGAAAAACTTAGAATATAAGAAACGCACAGTGTAGTACATAGTATATGAGTGAGTTGCACTGAAAAACTTAGAATATAAGAAACGCACAGTGTAGTACATAGTATATGAGTGAGTTGAACTGAAAAACTTAGAATATAAGAAACGCACAGTGTAGTACATAGTATATGAGTGAGTTGCACTGAAAAACTTAGAATATAAGAAACGCACAGTGTAGTACATAGTATATGAGTGAGTTGCGATGAAAAACTTAGAATATAAGAAACGCACAGTGTAGTACATAGTATATGAGTGAGTTGCACTGAAAAACTTAGAATATAAGAAACGCACAGTGTAGTACATAGTATATGAGTGAGTTGCACTGAAAAACTTAGAATATAATAACCGCACAGTGTAGTACATAGTATATGAGTGAGTTGCACTGAAAAACTTAGAATATAAGAAACGCACAGTGTAGTACATAGTATATGAGTGAGTTGCACTGAAAAATTTAGAATATAAGAAACGCACAGTGTAGTACATAGTATATGAGTGAGTTGCACTGAAAAACTTAGAATTTAGAGAAACGCACAGTGTAGTACATAGTATATGAGTGAGTTGCACTGAAAAACTTAGAATATAAGAAACGCACAGTGTAGTACATAGTATATGAGTGAGTTGCACTGAAAAACTTAGAATTTACTGAAAAACCCGCATTACACGAAATGCACAGTGTAGTACATAGTATATGAGTGAGTTGCACTGAAAAACTTAGAATATAAGAAACGCACAGTGTAGTACATAGTATATGAGTGAGTTGCACTGAAAAACTTAGAATATAAGAAACGCACAGTGTAGTACATAGTATATGAGTGAGTTGCACTGAAAAACTTAGAATATAAGAAACGCACAGTGTAGTACATAGTATATGAGTGAGTTGCACTGAAAAACTTAGAATATAAGAAACGCACAGTGTAGTACATAGTATATGAGTGAGTTGCACTGAAAAACTTAGAATATAAGAAACGCACAGTGTAGGACATAGTATATGAGTGAGTTGCACTGAAAAACTTAGAATATAAGAAACGCACAGTGTAGTACATAGTATATGAGTGAGTTGCACTGAAAAACTTAGAATATAAGAAACGCACAGTGTAGTACATAGTATATGAGTGAGTTGCACTGAAAAACTTAGAATATAAGAAACGCACAGTGTAGTACATAGTATATGAGTGAGTTGCACTCAAAAACTTAGAATATAAGAAACGCACAGTGTAGTACATAGTATATGAGTGAGTTGCACTGAAAAACTTAGAATATAAGAAACGCACAGTGTAGTACATAGTATATGAGTGAGTTGCACTGAAAAACTTAGAATATAAGAAACGCACAGTGTAGTACATAGTATATGAGTGTGTTGCACAGAAAAATTTAGAATATAAGAAACGCACAGTGTAGTACATAGTATATGAGTGAGTTGCACTGAAAAACTTAGAATATAAGAAACGCACAGTGTAGTACATAGTATATGAGTGAGTTGCACTGAAAAACTTAGAATTTAGAGAAACGCACAGTGTAGTACATAGTATATGAGTGATTTGCACTGAAAAACTTAGAATTTAGAGAAACGCACAGTGTAGTACATAGTATATGAGTGAGTTGCACTGAAAAACTTAGAATATAAGAAACGCACAGTGTAGTACATAGTATATGAGTGAGTTGCACTGAAAAACTTAGAATATAAGAAACGCACAGTGTAGTACATTGTATATGAGTGAGTTGCACTGAAAAACTTAGAATTTAAGAAACGCACAGTGTAGTACATAGTATATGAGTGAGTTGCACTGAAAAACTTAGAATATAAGAAACGCACAGTGTAGTACATAGTATATGAGTGAGTTGCACTGAAAAACTTAGAATATAAGAAACGCACAGTGTAGTACATAGTATATGAGTGAGTTGCACTGAAAAATTTAGAATATAAGAAACGCACAGTGTAGTACATAGTATATGAGTGAGTTGCACTGAAAAACTTAGAATTTAGAGAAACGCACAGTGTAGTACATAGTATATGAGTGAGTTGCACTGAAAAACTTAGAATATAAGAAACGCACAGTGTAGTACATAGTATATGAGTGAGTTGCACTGAAAAACTTAGAATTTACTGAAAAACCCCCATTACACGAAATGCACAGTGTAGTACATAGTATATGAGTGAGTTGCACTGAAAAACTTAGAATATAAGAACGCACAGTGTAGTACATAGTATATGAGTGAGTTGCACTGAAAAACTTAGAATATAAGAAACACACAGTGTAGTACATAGTATATGAGTGAGTTGCACTGAAAAACTTAGAATATAAGAAACGCACAGTGTAGTACATAGTATATGAGTGAGTTGCACTGAAAAACTTAGAATTTACTGAAAAACCCGCATTACACGAAATGCACAGTGTAGTACATAGTATATGAGTGAGTTGCACTGAAAAACTTAGAATATAAGAAACGCACAGTGTAGTACATAGTATATGAGTGAGTTTCACTGAAAAACTTAGAATATAAGAAACGCACAGTGTAGTACATAGTATATGAGTGAGTTGCACTGAAAAACTTAGAATATAAGAAACGCACAGTGTAGTACATAGTATATGAGTGAGTTGCACTGAAAAACTTAGAATATAAGAAACGCACAGTGTAGTACATAGTATATGAGTGAGTTGCACTGAAAAACTTAGAATATAAGAAACGCACAGTGTAGTACATAGTATATGAGTGAGTTGCACTGAAAAACTTAGAATATAAGAAACGCACAGTGTAGTACATAGTATATGAGTGAGTTGCACTGAAAAACTTAGAATATAAGAAACGCACAGTGTAGTACATAGTATATGAGTGAGTTGCACTGAAAAACTTAGAATATAAGAAACGCACAGTGTAGTACATAGTATATGAGTGAGTTGCACTGAAAAACTTAGAATATAAGAAACGCACAGTGTAGTACATAGTATATGAGTGAGTTGCACTGAAAAACTTAGAATTTACTGAAAAACCCGCATTACACGAAATGCACAGTGTAGTACATAGTATATGAGTGAGTTGCACTCAAAAACTTAGAATATAAGAAACGCACAGTGTAGTACATAGTATATGAGTGAGTTGCACTGAAAAACTTAGAATATAAGAAACGCACAGTGTAGTACATAGTATATGAGTGAGTTACACTGAAAAACTTAGAATATAAGAAACGCACAGTGTAGTACATAGTATATGAGTGAGTTGCACTGAAAAACTTAGAATATAAGAAACGCACAGTGTAGTACATAGTATATGAGTGAGTTGCACTGAAAAACTTAGAATATAAGAAACGCACAGTGTAGTACATAGTATATGAGTGAGTTGCACTGAAAAACTTAGAATATAAGAAACGCACAGTGTAGTAAATAGTATATGAGTGAGTTGCACTGAAAAACTTAGAATATAAGAAACGCACAGTGTAGTACATAGTATATGAGTGAGTTGCGATGAAAAACTTAGAATATAAGAAACGCACAGTGTAGTACATAGTATATGAGTGAGTTGCACTGAAAAACTTAGAATATAAGAAACGCACCGTGTAGTACATAGTATATGAGTGAGTTGCACTGAAAAACTTAGAATATAAGAAACGCACAGTGTAGTACATAGTATATGAGTGAGTTGCACTGAAAAACTTAGAATATAAGAAACGCACAGTGTAGTACATAGTATATGAGTGAGTTGCACTGAAAAACTTAGAATATAAGAAACGCACAGTGTAGTACATAGTATATGAGTGAGTTGCACTGAAAAACTTAGAATATAAGAAACGCACAGTGTCGTACATAGTATATGAGTGTGTTGCACTGAAAAATTTAGAATATAAGAAACGCACAGTGTAGTACATAGTATATGAGTGAGTTGCACTGAAAAACTTAGAATTTAGAGAAACGCACAGTGTAGTACATAGTATATGAGTGAGTTGCACTGAAAAACTTAGAATTTAGAGAAACGCACAGTGTAGTACATAGTATATGAGTGATTTGCACTGAAAAACTTAGAATTTAGAGAAACGCACAGTGTAGTACATAGTATATGAGTGAGTTGCACTGAAAAACTTAGAATATAAGAAACGCACAGTGTAGTACATAGTATATGAGTGAGTTGCACTGAAAAACTTAGAATATAAGAAACGCACAGTGTAGTACATAGTATATGAGTGAGTTGCACTGAAAAACTTAGAATATAAGAAACGCACAGTGTAGTACATAGTATATGAGTGAGTTGCACTGAAAAACTTAGAATATAAGAAACGCACAGTGTAGTACATAGTATATGAGTGAGTTGCACTGAAAAACTTAGAATATAAGAAACGCACAGTGTAGTACATAGTATATGAGTGAGTTGCACTGAAAAACTTAGAATTTACTGAAAAACCCGCATTACACGAAATGCACAGTGTAGTACATAGTATATGAGTGAGTTGCACTCAAAAACTTAGAATATAAGAAACGCACAGTGTAGTACATAGTATATGAGTGAGTTGCACTGAAAAACTTAGAATATAAGAAACGCACAGTGTAGTACATAGTATATGAGTGAGTTACACTGAAAAACTTAGAATATAAGAAACGCACAGTGTAGTACATAGTATATGAGTGAGTTGCACTGAAAAACTTAGAATATAAGAAACGCACAGTGTAGTACATAGTATATGAGTGAGTTGCACTGAAAAACTTAGAATATAAGAAACGCACAGTGTAGTACATAGTATATGAGTGAGTTGCACTGAAAAACTTAGAATATAAGAAACGCACAGTGTAGTAAATAGTATATGAGTGAGTTGCACTGAAAAACTTAGAATATAAGAAACGCACCGTGTAGTACATAGTATATGAGTGAGTTGCACTGAAAAACTTAGAATATAAGAAACGCACAGTGTAGTACATAGTATATGAGTGAGTTGCACTGAAAAACTTAGAATATAAGAAACGCACAGTGTAGTACATAGTATATGAGTGAGTTGCACTGAAAAACTTAGAATATAAGAAACGCACAGTGTAGTACATAGTATATGAGTGAGTTGCACTGAAAAACTTAGAATATAAGAAACGCACAGTGTCGTACATAGTATATGAGTGTGTTGCACTGAAAAATTTAGAATATAAGAAACGCACAGTGTAGTACATAGTATATGAGTGAGTTGCACTGAAAAACTTAGAATTTAGAGAAACGCACAGTGTAGTACATAGTATATGAGTGAGTTGCACTGAAAAACTTAGAATTTAGAGAAACGCACAGTGTAGTACATAGTATATGAGTGATTTGCACTGAAAAACTTAGAATTTAGAGAAACGCACAGTGTAGTACATAGTATATGAGTGAGTTGCACTGAAAAACTTAGAATATAAGAAACGCACAGTGTAGTACATAGTATATGAGTGAGTTGCACTGAAAAACTTAGAATATAAGAAACGCACAGTGTAGTACATAGTATATGAGTGAGTTGCACTGAAAAACTTAGAATATAAGAAACGCACAGTGTAGTACATAGTATATGAGTGAGTTGCACTGAAAAACTTAGAATATAAGAAACGCACAGTGTAGTACATAGTATATGAGTGAGTTGCACTGAAAAACTTAGAATATAAGAAACGCACAGTGTAGTACATAGTATATGAGTGAGTTGCACTGAAAAACTTAGAATTTACTGAAAAACCCGCATTACACGAAATGCACAGTGTAGTACATAGTATATGAGTGAGTTGCACTCAAAAACTTAGAATATAAGAAACGCACAGTGTAGTACATAGTATATGAGTGAGTTGCACTGAAAAACTTAGAATATAAGAAACGCACAGTGTAGTACATAGTATATGAGTGAGTTACACTGAAAAACTTAGAATATAAGAAACGCACAGTGTAGTACATAGTATATGAGTGAGTTGCACTGAAAAACATAGAATATAAGAAACGCACAGTGTAGTACATAGTATATGAGTGAGTTGCACTGAAAAACTTAGAATTTACTGAAAAACGCGCATTACACGAAATGCACAGTGTAGTACATAGTATATGAGTGAGTTGCACTCAAAAACTTAGAATATAAGAAACGCACAGTGTAGTACATAGTATATGAGTGAGTTGCACTGAAAAACTTAGAATATAAGAAACGCACAGTGTAGTACATAGTATATGAGTGAGTTGCACTGAAAAACTTAGAATATAAGAAACGCACAGTGTAGTACATAGTATATGAGTGAGTTGCACTGAAAAACTTAGAATTTACTGAAAAACCCGCATTACACGAAATGCACAGTGTAGTACATAGTATATGAGTGAGTTGCACTCAAAAACTTAGAATATAAGAAACGCACAGTGTAGTACATAGTATATGAGTGAGTTGCACTGAAAAACTTAGAATATAAGAAACGCACAGTGTAGTACATAGTATATGAGTGAGTTACACTGAAAAACTTAGAATATAAGAAACGCACAGTGTAGTACATAGTATATGAGTGAGTTGCACTGAAAAACATAGAATATAAGAAACGCACAGTGTAGTACATAGTATATGAGTGAGTTGCACTGAAAAACTTAGAATATAAGAAACGCACAGTGTAATACATAGTATATGAGTGAGATGCACTGAAAAACTTAGAATTTAAGAAACGCACAGTGTAGTACATAGTATATGAGTGAGTTGCACTGTAAAACTTAGAATATAAGAAACGCACAGTGTAGTACATAGTATATGAGTGAGTTGCACTGAAAAATTTAGAATATAAGAAACGCACAGTGTAGTACATAGTATATGAGTGAGTTGCACTCAAAAACTTAGAATTTACTGAAAAACCCGCATTACACGAAATGCACAGTGTAGTACATAGTATATGAGTGAGTTGCACTCAAAAACTTAGAATATAAGAAACGCACAGTGTAGTACATAGTATATGAGTGAGTTGCACTGAAAAACTTAGAATATAAGAAACGCACAGTGTAGTACATAGTATATGAGTGAGTTGCACTGAAAAACTTAGAATATAAGAAACGCACAGTGTAGTACATAGTATATGAGTGAGTTGCACTGAAAAACTTAGAATATAAGAAACGCACAGTGTAGTACATAGTATATGAGTGAGTTGCACTGAAAAACTTAGAATATAAGAAACGCACAGTGTAGTAAATAGTATATGAGTGAGTTGCACTGAAAAACTTAGAATATAAGAAACGCACAGTGTAGTACATAGTATATGAGTGAGTTGCGATGAAAAACTTAGAATATAAGAAACGCACAGTGTAGTACATAGTATATGAGTGAGTTGCACTGAAAAACTTAGAATATAAGAAACGCACCGTGTAGTACATAGTATATGAGTGAGTTGCACTGAAAAACTTAGAATATAAGAAACGCACAGTGTAGTACATAGTATATGAGTGAGTTGCACTGAAAAACTTAGAATATAAGAAACGCACAGTGTAGTACATAGTATATGAGTGAGTTGCACTGAAAAACTTAGAATATAAGAAACGCACAGTGTAGTACATAGTATATGAGTGAGTTGCACTGAAAAACTTAGAATATAAGAAACGCACAGTGTCGTACATAGTATATGAGTGTGTTGCACTGAAAAATTTAGAATATAAGAAACGCACAGTGTAGTACATAGTATATGAGTGAGTTGCACTGAAAAACTTAGAATATAAGAAACGCACAGTGTAGTACATAGTATATGAGTGAGTTGCACTGAAAAACTTAGAATTTAGAGAAACGCACAGTGTAGTACATAGTATATGAGTGATTTGCACTGAAAAACTTAGAATTTAGAGAAACGCACAGTGTAGTACATAGTATATGAGTGAGTTGCACTGAAAAACTTAGAATATAAGAAACGCACAGTGTAGTACATAGTATATGAGTGAGTTGCACTGAAAAACTTAGAATATAAGAAACGCACAGTGTAGTACATAGTATATGAGTGAGTTGCACTGAAAAACTTAGAATTTACTGAAAAACCCGCATTACACGAAATGCACAGTGTAGTACATAGTATATGAGTGAGTTGCACTCAAAAACTTAGAATATAAGAAACGCACAGTGTAGTACATAGTATATGAGTGAGTTGCACTGAAAAACTTAGAATATAAGAAACGCACAGTGTAGTACATAGTATATGAGTGAGTTACACTGAAAAACTTAGAATATAAGAAACGCACCGTGTAGTACATAGTATATGAGTGAGTTGCACTGAAAAACTTAGAATATAAGAAACGCACAGTGTAGTACATAGTATATGAGTGAGTTGCACTGAAAAACTTAGAATATAAGAAACGCACAGTGTAGTACATAGTATATGAGTGAGTTGCACTGAAAAACTTAGAATATAAGAAACGCACAGTGTAGTACATAGTATATGAGTGAGTTGCACTGAAAAACTTAGAATATAAGAAACGCACAGTGTCGTACATAGTATATGAGTGTGTTGCACTGAAAAATTTAGAATATAAGAAACGCACAGTGTAGTACATAGTATATGAGTGAGTTGCACTGAAAAACTTAGAATTTAGAGAAACGCACAGTGTAGTACATAGTATATGAGTGAGTTGCACTGAAAAACTTAGAATTTAGAGAAACGCACAGTGTAGTACATAGTATATGAGTGATTTGCACTGAAAAACTTAGAATTTAGAGAAACGCACAGTGTAGTACATAGTATATGAGTGAGTTGCACTGAAAAACTTAGAATATAAGAAACGCACAGTGTAGTACATAGTATATGAGTGAGTTGCACTGAAAAACTTAGAATATAAGAAACGCACAGTGTAGTACATAGTATATGAGTGAGTTGCACTGAAAAACTTAGAATATAAGAAACGCACAGTGTAGTACATAGTATATGAGTGAGTTGCACTGAAAAACTTAGAATATAAGAAACGCACAGTGTAGTACATAGTATATGAGTGAGTTGCACTGAAAAACTTAGAATATAAGAAACGCACAGTGTAGTACATAGTATATGAGTGAGTTGCACTGAAAAACTTAGAATTTACTGAAAAACCCGCATTACACGAAATGCACAGTGTAGTACATAGTATATGAGTGAGTTGCACTCAAAAACTTAGAATATAAGAAACGCACAGTGTAGTACATAGTATATGAGTGAGTTGCACTGAAAAACTTAGAATATAAGAAACGCACAGTGTAGTACATAGTATATGAGTGAGTTACACTGAAAAACTTAGAATATAAGAAACGCACAGTGTAGTACATAGTATATGAGTGAGTTGCACTGAAAAACATAGAATATAAGAAACGCACAGTGTAGTACATAGTATATGAGTGAGTTGCACTGAAAAACTTAGAATTTACTGAAAAACGCGCATTACACGAAATGCACAGTGTAGTACATAGTATATGAGTGAGTTGCACTCAAAAACTTAGAATATAAGAAACGCACAGTGTAGTACATAGTATATGAGTGAGTTGCACTGAAAAACTTAGAATATAAGAAACGCACAGTGTAGTACATAGTATATGAGTGAGTTGCACTGAAAAACTTAGAATATAAGAAACGCACAGTGTAGTACATAGTATATGAGTGAGTTGCACTGAAAAACTTAGAATTTACTGAAAAACCCGCATTACACGAAATGCACAGTGTAGTACATAGTATATGAGTGAGTTGCACTCAAAAACTTAGAATATAAGAAACGCACAGTGTAGTACATAGTATATGAGTGAGTTGCACTGAAAAACTTAGAATATAAGAAACGCACAGTGTAGTACATAGTATATGAGTGAGTTACACTGAAAAACTTAGAATATAAGAAACGCACAGTGTAGTACATAGTATATGAGTGAGTTGCACTGAAAAACATAGAATATAAGAAACGCACAGTGTAGTACATAGTATATGAGTGAGTTGCACTGAAAAACTTAGAATATAAGAAACGCACAGTGTAATACATAGTATATGAGTGAGATGCACTGAAAAACTTAGAATTTAAGAAACGCACAGTGTAGTACATAGTATATGAGTGAGTTGCACTGTAAAACTTAGAATATAAGAAACGCACAGTGTAGTACATAGTATATGAGTGAGTTGCACTGAAAAATTTAGAATATAAGAAACGCACAGTGTAGTACATAGTATATGAGTGAGTTGCACTCAAAAACTTAGAATTTACTGAAAAACCCGCATTACACGAAATGCACAGTGTAGTACATAGTATATGAGTGAGTTGCACTCAAAAACTTAGAATATAAGAAACGCACAGTGTAGTACATAGTATATGAGTGAGTTGCACTGAAAAACTTAGAATATAAGAAACGCACAGTGTAGTACATAGTATATGAGTGAGTTGCACTGAAAAACTTAGAATATAAGAAACGCACCGTGTAGTACATAGTATATGAGTGAGTTGCACTGAAAAACTTAGAATATAAGAAACGCACAGTGTAGTACATAGTATATGAGTGAGTTGCACTGAAAAACTTAGAATATAAGAAACGCACAGTGTAGTACATAGTATATGAGTGAGTTGCACTGAAAAACTTAGAATATAAGAAACGCACAGTGTAGTACATAGTATATGAGTGAGTTGCACTGAAAAACTTAGAATATAAGAAACGCACAGTGTCGTACATAGTATATGAGTGTGTTGCACTGAAAAATTTAGAATATAAGAAACGCACAGTGTAGTACATAGTATATGAGTGAGTTGCACTGAAAAACTTAGAATATAAGAAACGCACAGTGTAGTACATAGTATATGAGTGAGTTGCACTGAAAAACTTAGAATATAAGAAACGCACAGTGTAGTACATAGTATATGAGTGAGTTGCACTGAAAAACTTAGAATATAAGAAACGCACAGTGTCGTACATAGTATATGAGTGTGTTGCACTGAAAAATTTAGAATATAAGAAACGCACAGTGTAGTACATAGTATATGAGTGAGTTGCACTGAAAAACTTAGAATATAAGAAACGCACAGTGTAGTACATAGTATATGAGTGAGTTGCACTGAAAAACTTAGAATTTAGAGAAACGCACAGTGTAGTACATAGTATATGAGTGATTTGCACTGAAAAACTTAGAATTTAGAGAAACGCACAGTGTAGTACATAGTATATGAGTGAGTTGCACTGAAAAACTTAGAATATAAGAAACGCACAGTGTAGTACATAGTATATGAGTGAGTTGCACTGAAAAACTTAGAATATAAGAAACGCACAGTGTAGTACATAGTATATGAGTGAGTTGCACTGAAAAACTTAGAATTTACTGAAAAACCCGCATTACACGAAATGCACAGTGTAGTACATAGTATATGAGTGAGTTGCACTCAAAAACTTAGAATATAAGAAACGCACAGTGTAGTACATAGTATATGAGTGAGTTGCACTGAAAAACTTAGAATATAAGAAACGCACAGTGTAGTACATAGTATATGAGTGAGTTACACTGAAAAACTTAGAATATAAGAAACGCACCGTGTAGTACATAGTATATGAGTGAGTTGCACTGAAAAACTTAGAATATAAGAAACGCACAGTGTAGTACATAGTATATGAGTGAGTTGCACTGAAAAACTTAGAATATAAGAAACGCACAGTGTAGTACATAGTATATGAGTGAGTTGCACTGAAAAACTTAGAATATAAGAAACGCACAGTGTAGTACATAGTATATGAGTGAGTTGCACTGAAAAACTTAGAATATAAGAAACGCACAGTGTCGTACATAGTATATGAGTGTGTTGCACTGAAAAATTTAGAATATAAGAAACGCACAGTGTAGTACATAGTATATGAGTGAGTTGCACTGAAAAACTTAGAATTTAGAGAAACGCACAGTGTAGTACATAGTATATGAGTGAGTTGCACTGAAAAACTTAGAATTTAGAGAAACGCACAGTGTAGTACATAGTATATGAGTGATTTGCACTGAAAAACTTAGAATTTAGAGAAACGCACAGTGTAGTACATAGTATATGAGTGAGTTGCACTGAAAAACTTAGAATATAAGAAACGCACAGTGTAGTACATAGTATATGAGTGAGTTGCACTGAAAAACTTAGAATATAAGAAACGCACAGTGTAGTACATAGTATATGAGTGAGTTGCACTGAAAAACTTAGAATATAAGAAACGCACAGTGTAGTACATAGTATATGAGTGAGTTGCACTGAAAAACTTAGAATATAAGAAACGCACAGTGTAGTACATAGTATATGAGTGAGTTGCACTGAAAAACTTAGAATATAAGAAACGCACAGTGTAGTACATAGTATATGAGTGAGTTGCACTGAAAAACTTAGAATTTACTGAAAAACCCGCATTACACGAAATGCACAGTGTAGTACATAGTATATGAGTGAGTTGCACTCAAAAACTTAGAATATAAGAAACGCACAGTGTAGTACATAGTATATGAGTGAGTTGCACTGAAAAACTTAGAATATAAGAAACGCACAGTGTAGTACATAGTATATGAGTGAGTTACACTGAAAAACTTAGAATATAAGAAACGCACAGTGTAGTACATAGTATATGAGTGAGTTGCACTGAAAAACATAGAATATAAGAAACGCACAGTGTAGTACATAGTATATGAGTGAGTTGCACTGAAAAACTTAGAATTTACTGAAAAACGCGCATTACACGAAATGCACAGTGTAGTACATAGTATATGAGTGAGTTGCACTCAAAAACTTAGAATATAAGAAACGCACAGTGTAGTACATAGTATATGAGTGAGTTGCACTGAAAAACTTAGAATATAAGAAACGCACAGTGTAGTACATAGTATATGAGTGAGTTGCACTGAAAAACTTAGAATATAAGAAACGCACAGTGTAGTACATAGTATATGAGTGAGTTGCACTGAAAAACTTAGAATTTACTGAAAAACCCGCATTACACGAAATGCACAGTGTAGTACATAGTATATGAGTGAGTTGCACTCAAAAACTTAGAATATAAGAAACGCACAGTGTAGTACATAGTATATGAGTGAGTTGCACTGAAAAACTTAGAATATAAGAAACGCACAGTGTAGTACATAGTATATGAGTGAGTTACACTGAAAAACTTAGAATATAAGAAACGCACAGTGTAGTACATAGTATATGAGTGAGTTGCACTGAAAAACATAGAATATAAGAAACGCACAGTGTAGTACATAGTATATGAGTGAGTTGCACTGAAAAACTTAGAATATAAGAAACGCACAGTGTAATACATAGTATATGAGTGAGATGCACTGAAAAACTTAGAATTTAAGAAACGCACAGTGTAGTACATAGTATATGAGTGAGTTGCACTGTAAAACTTAGAATATAAGAAACGCACAGTGTAGTACATAGTATATGAGTGAGTTGCACTGAAAAATTTAGAATATAAGAAACGCACAGTGTAGTACATAGTATATGAGTGAGTTGCACTCAAAAACTTAGAATTTACTGAAAAACCCGCATTACACGAAATGCACAGTGTAGTACATAGTATATGAGTGAGTTGCACTCAAAAACTTAGAATATAAGAAACGCACAGTGTAGTACATAGTATATGAGTGAGTTGCACTGAAAAACTTAGAATATAAGAAACGCACAGTGTAGTACATAGTATATGAGTGAGTTGCACTGAAAAACTTAGAATATAAGAAACGCACAGTGTAGTACATAGTATATGAGTGAGTTGCACTGAAAAACTTAGAATATAAGAAACGCACAGTGTAGTACATAGTATATGAGTGAGTTGCACTGAAAAACTTAGAATATAAGAAACGCACAGTGTAGTAAATAGTATATGAGTGAGTTGCACTGAAAAACTTAGAATATAAGAAACGCACAGTGTAGTACATAGTATATGAGTGAGTTGCGATGAAAAACTTAGAATATAAGAAACGCACAGTGTAGTACATAGTATATGAGTGAGTTGCACTGAAAAACTTAGAATATAAGAAACGCACCGTGTAGTACATAGTATATGAGTGAGTTGCACTGAAAAACTTAGAATATAAGAAACGCACAGTGTAGTACATAGTATATGAGTGAGTTGCACTGAAAAACTTAGAATATAAGAAACGCACAGTGTAGTACATAGTATATGAGTGAGTTGCACTGAAAAACTTAGAATATAAGAAACGCACAGTGTAGTACATAGTATATGAGTGAGTTGCACTGAAAAACTTAGAATATAAGAAACGCACAGTGTCGTACATAGTATATGAGTGTGTTGCACTGAAAAATTTAGAATATAAGAAACGCACAGTGTAGTACATAGTATATGAGTGAGTTGCACTGAAAAACTTAGAATATAAGAAACGCACAGTGTAGTACATAGTATATGAGTGAGTTGCACTGAAAAACTTAGAATTTAGAGAAACGCACAGTGTAGTACATAGTATATGAGTGATTTGCACTGAAAAACTTAGAATTTAGAGAAACGCACAGTGTAGTACATAGTATATGAGTGAGTTGCACTGAAAAACTTAGAATATAAGAAACGCACAGTGTAGTACATAGTATATGAGTGAGTTGCACTGAAAAACTTAGAATATAAGAAACGCACAGTGTAGTACATTGTATATGAGTGAGTTGCACTGAAAAACTTAGAATTTAAGAAACGCACAGTGTAGTACATAGTATATGAGTGAGTTGCACTGAAAAACTTAGAATATAAGAAACGCACAGTGTAGTACATAGTATATGAGTGAGTTGCACTGAAAAACTTAGAATATAAGAAACGCACAGTGTAGTACATAGTATATGAGTGAGTTGCACTGAAAAACTTAGAATTTACTGAAAAACCCGCATTACACGAAATGCACAGTGTAGTACATAGTATATGAGTGAGTTCCACTGAAAAACTTAGAATATAAGAAACGCACAGTGTAGTACATAGTATATGAGTGAGTTGCACTGAAAAACTTAGAATATAAGAAACACACAGTGTAGTACATAGTATATGAGTGAGTTGCACTGAAAAACTTAGAATATAAGAAACGCACAGTGTAGTACATAGTATATGAGTGAGTTGCACTGAAAAACTTAGAATTTACTGAAAAACCCGCATTACACGAAATGCACAGTGTAGTACATAGTATATGAGTGAGTTGCACTGAAAAACTTAGAATATAAGAAACGCACAGTGTAGTACATAGTATATGAGTGAGTTGCACTGAAAAACTTAGAATATAAGAAACGCACAGTGTAGTACATAGTATATGAGTGAGTTGCACTGAAAAACTTAGAATATAAGAAACGCACAGTGTAGTACATAGTATATGAGTGAGTTGCACTGAAAAACTTAGAATATAAGAAACGCACAGTGTAGTACATAGTATATGAGTGAGTTGAACTGAAAAACTTAGAATATAAGAAACGCACAGTGTAGTACATAGTATATGAGTGAGTTGCACTGAAAAACTTAGAATATAAGAAACGCACAGTGTAGTACATAGTATATGAGTGAGTTGCGATGAAAAACTTAGAATATAAGAAACGCACAGTGTAGTACATAGTATATGAGTGAGTTGCACTGAAAAACTTAGAATATAAGAAACGCACAGTGTAGTACATAGTATATGAGTGAGTTGCACTGAAAAACTTAGAATATAATAACCGCACAGTGTAGTACATAGTATATGAGTGAGTTGCACTGAAAAACTTAGAATATAAGAAACGCACAGTGTAGTACATAGTATATGAGTGAGTTGCACTGAAAAATTTAGAATATAAGAAACGCACAGTGTAGTACATAGTATATGAGTGAGTTGCACTGAAAAACTTAGAATTTAGAGAAACGCACAGTGTAGTACATAGTATATGAGTGAGTTGCACTGAAAAACTTAGAATATAAGAAACGCACAGTGTAGTACATAGTATATGAGTGAGTTGCACTGAAAAACTTAGAATTTACTGAAAAACCCGCATTACACGAAATGCACAGTGTAGTACATAGTATATGAGTGAGTTGCACTGAAAAACTTAGAATATAAGAAACGCACAGTGTAGTACATAGTATATGAGTGAGTTGCACTGAAAAACTTAGAATATAAGAAACGCACAGTGTAGTACATAGTATATGAGTGAGTTGCACTGAAAAACTTAGAATATAAGAAACGCACAGTGTAGTACATAGTATATGAGTGAGTTGCACTGAAAAACTTAGAATATAAGAAACGCACAGTGTAGTACATAGTATATGAGTGAGTTGCACTGAAAAACTTAGAATATAAGAAACGCACAGTGTAGGACATAGTATATGAGTGAGTTGCACTGAAAAACTTAGAATATAAGAAACGCACAGTGTAGTACATAGTATATGAGTGAGTTGCACTGAAAAACTTAGAATATAAGAAACGCACAGTGTAGTACATAGTATATGAGTGAGTTGCACTGAAAAACTTAGAATATAAGAAACGCACAGTGTAGTACATAGTATATGAGTGAGTTGCACTGAAAAACTTAGAATATAAGAAACGCACAGTGTAGTACATAGTATATGAGTGAGTTGCACTGAAAAACTTAGAATATAAGAAACGCACAGTGTAGTACATAGTATATGAGTGAGTTGCACTGAAAAACTTAGAATATAAGAAACGCACAGTGTAGTCATAGTATATGAGTGTGTTGCACAGAAAAATTTAGAATATAAGAAACGCACAGTGTAGTACATAGTATATGAGTGAGTTGCACTGAAAAACTTAGAATATAAGAAACGCACAGTGTAGTACATAGTATATGAGTGAGTTGCACTGAAAAACTTAGAATTTAGAGAAACGCACAGTGTAGTACATAGTATATGAGTGATTTGCACTGAAAAACTTAGAATTTAGAGAAACGCACAGTGTAGTACATAGTATATGAGTGAGTTGCACTGAAAAACTTAGAATATAAGAAACGCACAGTGTAGTACATAGTATATGAGTGAGTTGCACTGAAAAACTTAGAATATAAGAAACGCACAGTGTAGTACATTGTATATGAGTGAGTTGCACTGAAAAACTTAGAATTTAAGAAACGCACAGTGTAGTACATAGTATATGAGTGAGTTGCACTGAAAAACTTAGAATATAAGAAACGCACAGTGTAGTACATAGTATATGAGTGAGTTGCACTGAAAAACTTAGAATATAAGAAACGCACAGTGTAGTACATAGTATATGAGTGAGTTGCACTGAAAAACTTAGAATATAGGAAACGCACAGTGTAGTACATAGTATATGAGTGAGTTGCACTGAAAAACTTAGAATATAAGAAACGCACAGTGTAGTACATAGTATATGAGTGAGTTGCACTGAAAAACTTAGAATATAATAAACGCACAGTGTAGTACATAGTATATGAGTGAGTTGCACTGAAAAACTTAGAATATAAGAAACGCACAGTGTAGTACATAGTATATGAGTGAGTTGCACTGAAAAATTTAGAATATAAGAAACGCACAGTGTAGTACATAGTATATGAGTGAGTTGCACTGAAAAACTTAGAATATAAGAAACGCACAGTGTAGTACATAGTATATGAGTGAGTTGCACTGAAAAACTTAGAATATAATAACCGCACAGTGTAGTACATAGTATATGAGTGAGTTGCACTGAAAAACTTAGAATATAAGAAACGCACAGTGTAGTACATAGTATATGAGTGAGTTGCACTGAAAAATTTAGAATATAAGAAACGCACAGTGTAGTACATAGTATATGAGTGAGTTGCACTGAAAAACTTAGAATTTAGAGAAACGCACAGTGTAGTACATAGTATATGAGTGAGTTGCACTGAAAAACTTAGAATATAAGAAACGCACAGTGTAGTACATAGTATATGAGTGAGTTGCACTGAAAAACTTAGAATTTACTGAAAAACCCGCATTACACGAAATGCACAGTGTAGTACATAGTATATGAGTGAGTTGCACTGAAAAACTTAGAATATAAGAAACGCACAGTGTAGTACATAGTATATGAGTGAGTTGCACTGAAAAACTTAGAATATAAGAAACGCACAGTGTAGTACATAGTATATGAGTGAGTTGCACTGAAAAACTTAGAATATAAGAAACGCACAGTGTAGTACATAGTATATGAGTGAGTTGCACTGAAAAACTTAGAATATAAGAAACGCACAGTGTAGTACATAGTATATGAGTGAGTTGCACTGAAAAACTTAGAATATAAGAAACGCACAGTGTAGGACATAGTATATGAGTGAGTTGCACTGAAAAACTTAGAATATAAGAAACGCACAGTGTAGTACATAGTATATGAGTGAGTTGCACTGAAAAACTTAGAATATAAGAAACGCACAGTGTAGTACATAGTATATGAGTGAGTTGCACTGAAAAACTTAGAATATAAGAAACGCACAGTGTAGTACATAGTATATGAGTGAGTTGCACTGAAAAACTTAGAATATAAGAAACGCACAGTGTAGTACATAGTATATGAGTGAGTTGCACTGAAAAACTTAGAATATAAGAAACGCACAGTGTAGTACATAGTATATGAGTGAGTTGCACTGAAAAACTTAGAATATAAGAAACGCACAGTGTAGTCATAGTATATGAGTGTGTTGCACAGAAAAATTTAGAATATAAGAAACGCACAGTGTAGTACATAGTATATGAGTGAGTTGCACTGAAAAACTTAGAATATAAGAAACGCACAGTGTAGTACATAGTATATGAGTGAGTTGCACTGAAAAACTTAGAATTTAGAGAAACGCACAGTGTAGTACATAGTATATGAGTGATTTGCACTGAAAAACTTAGAATTTAGAGAAACGCACAGTGTAGTACATAGTATATGAGTGAGTTGCACTGAAAAACTTAGAATATAAGAAACGCACAGTGTAGTACATAGTATATGAGTGAGTTGCACTGAAAAACTTAGAATATAAGAAACGCACAGTGTAGTACATTGTATATGAGTGAGTTGCACTGAAAAACTTAGAATTTAAGAAACGCACAGTGTAGTACATAGTATATGAGTGAGTTGCACTGAAAAACTTAGAATATAAGAAACGCACAGTGTAGTACATAGTATATGAGTGAGTTGCACTGAAAAACTTAGAATATAAGAAACGCACAGTGTAGTACATAGTATATGAGTGAGTTGCACTGAAAAACTTAGAATATAGGAAACGCACAGTGTAGTACATAGTATATGAGTGAGTTGCACTGAAAAACTTAGAATATAAGAATCGCACAGTGTAGTATATAGTATATGAGTGAGTTGCACTGAAAAACTTAGAATATAATAAACGCACAGTGTAGTACATAGTATATGAGTGAGTTGCACTGAAAAACTTAGAATATAAGAAACGCACAGTGTAGTACATAGTATATGAGTGAGTTGCACTGAAAAATTTAGAATATAAGAAACGCACAGTGTAGTACATAGTATATGAGTGAGTTGTACTGAAAAACTTAGAATATAAGAAACGCACAGTGTAGTACATAGTATATGAGTGAGTTGCACTGAAAAACTTAGAATATAAGAAACGCACAGTGTAGTACATAGTATATGAGTGAGTTGCACTGAAAAACTTAGAATTTACTGAAAAACCCGCATTACACGAAATGCACAGTGTAGTACATAGTATATGAGTGAGTTGCACTGAAAAACTTAGAATATAAGAAACGCACAGTGTAGTACATAGTATATGAGTGAGTTGCACTGAAAAACTTAGAATATAAGAAACACACAGTGTAGTACATAGTATATGAGTGAGTTGCACTGAAAAACTTAGAATATAAGAAACGCACAGTGTAGTACATAGTATATGAGTGAGTTGCACTGAAAAACTTAGAATTTACTGAAAAACCCGCATTACACGAAATGCACAGTGTAGTACATAGTATATGAGTGAGTTGCACTGAAAAACTTAGAATATAAGAAACGCACAGTGTAGTACATAGTATATGAGTGAGTTTCACTGAAAAACTTAGAATATAAGAAACGCACAGTGTAGTACATAGTATATGAGTGAGTTGCACTGAAAAACTTAGAATATAAGAAACGCACAGTGTAGTACATAGTATATGAGTGAGTTGCACTGAAAAACTTAGAATATAAGAAACGCACAGTGTAGTACATAGTATATGAGTGAGTTGCACTGAAAAACTTAGAATATAAGAAACGCACAGTGTAGTACATAGTATATGAGTGAGTTGCACTGAAAAACTTAGAATATAAGAAACGCACAGTGTAGTACATAGTATATGAGTGAGTTGCACTGAAAAACTTAGAATATAAGAAACGCACAGTGTAGTACATAGTATATGAGTGAGTTGCACTGAAAAACTTAGAATATAAGAAACGCACAGTGTAGTACATAGTATATGAGTGAGTTGCACTGAAAAACTTAGAATATAAGAAACGCACAGTGTAGTACATAGTATATGAGTGAGTTGCACTGAAAAACTTAGAATTTACTGAAAAACCCGCATTACACGAAATGCACAGTGTAGTACATAGTATATGAGTGAGTTGCACTCAAAAACTTAGAATATAAGAAACGCACAGTGTAGTACATAGTATATGAGTGAGTTGCACTGAAAAACTTAGAATATAAGAAACGCACAGTGTAGTACATAGTATAAGAGTGAGTTACACTGAAAAACTTAGAATATAAGAAACGCACAGTGTAGTACATAGTATATGAGTGAGTTGCACTGAAAAACTTAGAATATAAGAAACGCACAGTGTAGTACATAGTATATGAGTGAGTTGCACTGAAAAACTTAGAATATAAGAAACGCACAGTGTAGTACATAGTATATGAGTGAGTTGCACTGAAAAACTTAGAATATAAGAAACGCACAGTGTAGTAAATAGTATATGAGTGAGTTGCACTGAAAAACTTAGAATATAAGAAACGCACAGTGTAGTACATAGTATATGAGTGAGTTGCGATGAAAAACTTAGAATATAAGAAACGCACAGTGTAGTACATAGTATATGAGTGAGTTGCACTGAAAAACTTAGAATATAAGAAACGCACAGTGTAGTACATAGTATATGAGTGAGTTGCACTGAAAAACTTAGAATATAAGAAACGCACAGTGTAGTACATAGTATATGAGTGAGTTGCACTGAAAAACTTAGAATATAAGAAACGCACAGTGTAGTACATAGTATATGAGTGAGTTGCACTGAAAAACTTAGAATTTACTGAAAAACCCGCATTACACGAAATGCACAGTGTAGTACATAGTATATGAGTGAGTTGCACTCAAAAACTTAGAATATAAGAAACGCACAGTGTAGTACATAGTATATGAGTGAGTTGCACTGAAAAACTTAGAATATAAGAAACGCACAGTGTAGTACATAGTATATGAGTGAGTTACACTGAAAAACTTAGAATATAAGAAACGCACAGTGTAGTACATAGTATATGAGTGAGTTGCACTGAAAAACATAGAATATAAGAAACGCACAGTGTAGTACATAGTATATGAGTGAGTTGCACTGAAAAACTTAGAATTTACTGAAAAACCCGCATTACACGAAATGCACAGTGTAGTACATAGTATATGAGTGAGTTGCACTCAAAAACTTAGAATATAAGAAACGCACAGTGTAGTACATAGTATATGAGTGAGTTGCACTGAAAAACTTAGAATATAAGAAACGCACAGTGTAGTACATAGTATATGAGTGAGTTGCACTGAAAAACTTAGAATATAAGAAACGCACAGTGTAGTACATAGTATATGAGTGAGTTGCACTGAAAAACTTAGAATTTACTGAAAAACCCGCATTACACGAAATGCACAGTGTAGTACATAGTATATGAGTGAGTTGCACTGAAAAACTTAGAATATAAGAAACGCACAGTGTAGTACATAGTATATGAGTGAGTTGCACTGAAAAACTTAGAATATAAGAAACGCACAGTGTAGTACATAGTATATGAGTGAGTTACACTGAAAAACTTAGAATATAAGAAACGCACAGTGTAGTACATAGTATATGAGTGAGTTGCACTGAAAAACATAGAATATAAGAAACGCACAGTGTAGTACATAGTATATGAGTGAGTTGCACTGAAAAACTTAGAATATAAGAAACGCACAGTGTAATACATAGTATATGAGTGAGATGCACTGAAAAACTTAGAATTTAAGAAACGCACAGTGTAGTACATAGTATATGAGTGAGTTGCACTGTAAAACTTAGAATATAAGAAACGCACAGTGTAGTACATAGTATATGAGTGAGTTGCACTGAAAAATTTAGAATATAAGAAACGCACAGTGTAGTACATAGTATATGAGTGAGTTGCACTGAAAAACTTAGAATATAAGAAACGCACAGTGTAGTACGTAGTATATGAGTGAGTTGCACTGAAAAACTTAGAATATAAGAAACGCACCGTGTAGTACATAGTATATGAGTGAGTTGCACTGAAAAACTTAGAATATAAGAAACGCACAGTGTAGTACATAGTATATGAGTGAGTTGCACTGAAAAACTTAGAATATAAGAAACGCACAGTGTAGTACATAGTATATGAGTGAGTTGCACTGAAAAACTTAGAATATAAGAAACGCACAGTGTAGTACATAGTATATGAGTGAGTTGCACTGAAAAACTTAGAATATAAGAAACGCACAGTGTCGTACATAGTATATGAGTGTGTTGCACTGAAAAATTTAGAATATAAGAAACGCACAGTGTAGTACATAGTATATGAGTGAGTTGCACTGAAAAACTTAGAATTTAGAGAAACGCACAGTGTAGTACATAGTATATGAGTGAGTTGCACTGAAAAACTTAGAATTTAGAGAAACGCACAGTGTAGTACATAGTATATGAGTGATTTGCACTGAAAAACTTAGAATTTAGAGAAACGCACAGTGTAGTACATAGTATATGAGTGAGTTGCACTGAAAAACTTAGAATATAAGAAACGCACAGTGTAGTACATAGTATATGAGTGAGTTGCACTGAAAAACTTAGAATATAAGAAACGCACAGTGTAGTACATAGTATATGAGTGAGTTGCACTGAAAAACTTAGAATATAAGAAACGCACAGTGTAGTACATAGTATATGAGTGAGTTGCACTGAAAAACTTAGAATATAAGAAACGCACAGTGTAGTACATAGTATATGAGTGAGTTGCACTGAAAAACTTAGAATATAAGAAACGCACAGTGTAGTACATAGTATATGAGTGAGTTGCACTGAAAAACTTAGAATTTACTGAAAAACCCGCATTACACGAAATGCACAGTGTAGTACATAGTATATGAGTGAGTTGCACTCAAAAACTTAGAATATAAGAAACGCACAGTGTAGTACATAGTATATGAGTGAGTTGCACTGAAAAACTTAGAATATAAGAAACGCACAGTGTAGTACATAGTATATGAGTGAGTTACACTGAAAAACTTAGAATATAAGAAACGCACAGTGTAATACATAGTATATGAGTGAGATGCACTGAAAAACTTAGAATTTAAGAAACGCACAGTGTAGTACATAGTATAT
Source organism: Mus caroli (assembly GCF_978045245.1). Classification (NCBI taxonomy): domain Eukaryota; kingdom Metazoa; phylum Chordata; class Mammalia; order Rodentia; family Muridae; genus Mus; species Mus caroli. The sequence goes on along the minus strand of NW_028227504.1, from coordinate 93,194 downwards.
GAGTGAGTTGCACTGTAAAACTTAGAATATAAGAAACGCACAGTGTAGTACATAGTATATGAGTGAGTTGCACTGAAAAATTTAGAATATAAGAAACGCACAGTGTAGTACATAGTATATGAGTGAGTTGCACTGAAAAACTTAGAATATAAGAAACGCACAGTGTAGTACGTAGTATATGAGTGAGTTGCACTGAAAAACTTAGAATATAAGAAACGCACCGTGTAGTACATAGTATATGAGTGAGTTGCACTGAAAAACTTAGAATATAAGAAACGCACAGTGTAGTACATAGTATATGAGTGAGTTGCACTGAAAAACTTAGAATATAAGAAACGCACAGTGTAGTACATAGTATATGAGTGAGTTGCACTGAAAAACTTAGAATATAAGAAACGCACAGTGTAGTACATAGTATATGAGTGAGTTGCACTGAAAAACTTAGAATATAAGAAACGCACAGTGTAGTACATAGTATATGAGTGAGTTGCACTGAAAAACTTAGAATTTACTGAAAAACCCGCATTACACGAAATGCACAGTGTAGTACATAGTATATGAGTGAGTTGCACTCAAAAACTTAGAATATAAGAAACGCACAGTGTAGTACATAGTATATGAGTGAGTTGCACTGAAAAACTTAGAATATAAGAAACGCACAGTGTAGTACATAGTATATGAGTGAGTTACACTGAAAAACTTAGAATATAAGAAACGCACAGTGTAGTACATAGTATATGAGTGAGTTGCACTGAAAAACATAGAATATAAGAAACGCACAGTGTAGTACATAGTATATGAGTGAGTTGCACTGAAAAACTTAGAATATAAGAAACGCACAGTGTAATACATAGTATATGAGTGAGATGCACTGAAAAACTTAGAATTTAAGAAACGCACAGTGTAGTACATAGTATATGAGTGAGTTGCACTGTAAAACTTAGAATATAAGAAACGCACAGTGTAGTACATAGTATATGAGTGAGTTGCACTGAAAAATTTAGAATATAAGAAACGCACAGTGTAGTACATAGTATATGAGTGAGTTGCACTGAAAAACTTAGAATATAAGAAACGCACAGTGTAGTACGTAGTATATGAGTGAGTTGCACTGAAAAACTTAGAATATAAGAAACGCACCGTGTAGTACATAGTATATGAGTGAGTTGCACTGAAAAACTTAGAATATAAGAAACGCACAGTGTAGTACATAGTATATGAGTGAGTTGCACTGAAAAACTTAGAATATAAGAAACGCACAGTGTAGTACATAGTATATGAGTGAGTTGCACTGAAAAACTTAGAATATAAGAAACGCACAGTGTAGTACATAGTATATGAGTGAGTTGCACTGAAAAACTTAGAATTTAGAGAAACGCACAGTGTAGTACATAGTATATGAGTGAGTTGCACTGAAAAACTTAGAATTTAGAGAAACGCACAGTGTAGTACATAGTATATGAGTGAGTTGCACTGAAAAACTTAGAATTTAGAGAAACGCACAGTGTAGTACATAGTATATGAGTGATTTGCACTGAAAAACTTAGAATTTAGAGAAACGCACAGTGTAGTACATAGTATATGAGTGAGTTGCACTGAAAAACTTAGAATATAAGAAACGCACAGTGTAGTACATAGTATATGAGTGAGTTGCACTGAAAAACTTAGAATATAAGAAACGCACAGTGTAGTACATAGTATATGAGTGAGTTGCACTGAAAAACTTAGAATATAAGAAACGCACAGTGTAGTACATAGTATATGAGTGAGTTGCACTGAAAAACTTAGAATATAAGAAACGCACAGTGTAGTACATAGTATATGAGTGAGTTGCACTGAAAAACTTAGAATATAAGAAACGCACAGTGTAGTACATAGTATATGAGTGAGTTGCACTGAAAAACTTAGAATTTACTGAAAAACCCGCATTACACGAAATGCACAGTGTAGTACATAGTATATGAGTGAGTTGCACTCAAAAACTTAGAATATAAGAAACGCACAGTGTAGTACATAGTATATGAGTGAGTTGCACTGAAAAACTTAGAATATAAGAAACGCACAGTGTAGTACATAGTATATGAGTGAGTTACACTGAAAAACTTAGAATATAAGAAACGCACAGTGTAGTACATAGTATATGAGTGAGTTGCACTGAAAAACATAGAATATAAGAAACGCACAGTGTAGTACATAGTATATGAGTGAGTTGCACTGAAAAACTTAGAATATAAGAAACGCACAGTGTAATACATAGTATATGAGTGAGATGCACTGAAAAACTTAGAATTTAAGAAACGCACAGTGTAGTACATAGTATATGAGTGAGTTGCACTGTAAAACTTAGAATATAAGAAACGCACAGTGTAGTACATAGTATATGAGTGAGTTGCACTGAAAAACTTAGAATTTAGAGAAACGCACAGTGTAGTACATAGTATATGAGTGAGTTGCACTGAAAAACTTAGAATTTAGAGAAACGCACAGTGTAGTACATAGTATATGAGTGATTTGCACTGAAAAACTTAGAATTTAGAGAAACGCACAGTGTAGTACATAGTATATGAGTGAGTTGCACTGAAAAACTTAGAATATAAGAAACGCACAGTGTAGTACATAGTATATGAGTGAGTTGCACTGAAAAACTTAGAATTTACTGAAAAACCCGCATTACACGAAATGCACAGTGTAGTACATAGTATATGAGTGAGTTGCACTCAAAAACTTAGAATATAAGAAACGCACAGTGTAGTACATAGTATATGAGTGAGTTGCACTGAAAAACTTAGAATATAAGAAACGCACAGTGTAGTACATAGTATATGAGTGAGTTACACTGAAAAACTTAGAATATAAGAAACGCACAGTGTAGTACATAGTATATGAGTGAGTTGCACTGAAAAACATAGAATATAAGAAACGCACAGTGTAGTACATAGTATATGAGTGAGTTGCACTGAAAAACTTAGAATATAAGAAACGCACAGTGTAATACATAGTATATGAGTGAGATGCACTGAAAAACTTAGAATTTAAGAAACGCACAGTGTAGTACATAGTATATGAGTGAGTTGCACTGTAAAACTTAGAATATAAGAAACGCACAGTGTAGTACATAGTATATGAGTGAGTTGCACTGAAAAATTTAGAATATAAGAAACGCACAGTGTAGTACATAGTATATGAGTGAGTTGCACTGAAAAACTTAGAATATAAGAAACGCACAGTGTAGTACGTAGTATATGAGTGAGTTGCACTGAAAAACTTAGAATATAAGAAACGCACCGTGTAGTACATAGTATATGAGTGAGTTGCACTGAAAAACTTAGAATATAAGAAACGCACAGTGTAGTACATAGTATATGAGTGAGTTGCACTGAAAAACTTAGAATATAAGAAACGCACAGTGTAGTACATAGTATATGAGTGAGTTGCACTGAAAAACTTAGAATATAAGAAACGCACAGTGTAGTACATAGTATATGAGTGAGTTGCACTGAAAAACTTAGAATATAAGAAACGCACAGTGTCGTACATAGTATATGAGTGTGTTGCACTGAAAAATTTAGAATATAAGAAACGCACAGTGTAGTACATAGTATATGAGTGAGTTGCACTGAAAAACTTAGAATTTAGAGAAACGCACAGTGTAGTACATAGTATATGAGTGAGTTGCACTGAAAAACTTAGAATTTAGAGAAACGCACAGTGTAGTACATAGTATATGAGTGATTTGCACTGAAAAACTTAGAATTTAGAGAAACGCACAGTGTAGTACATAGTATATGAGTGAGTTGCACTGAAAAACTTAGAATATAAGAAACGCACAGTGTAGTACATAGTATATGAGTGAGTTGCACTGTAAAACTTAGAATATAAGAAACGCACAGTGTAGTACATAGTATATGAGTGAGTTGCACTGAAAAACTTAGAATATAAGAAACGCACAGTGTAGTACGTAGTATATGAGTGAGTTGCACTGAAAAACTTAGAATATAAGAAACGCACCGTGTAGTACATAGTATATGAGTGAGTTGCACTGAAAAACTTAGAATATAAGAAACGCACAGTGTAGTACATAGTATATGAGTGAGTTGCACTGAAAAACTTAGAATATAAGAAACGCACAGTGTAGTACATAGTATATGAGTGAGTTGCACTGAAAAACTTAGAATATAAGAAACGCACAGTGTAGTACATAGTATATGAGTGAGTTGCGATGAAAAACTTAGAATATAAGAAACGCACAGTGTAGTACATAGTATATGAGTGAGTTGCACTGAAAAACTTAGAATATAAGAAACGCACAGTGTAGTACATAGTATATGAGTGAGTTGCACTGAAAAACTTAGAATATAATAACCGCACAGTGTAGTACATAGTATATGAGTGAGTTGCACTGAAAAACTTAGAATATAAGAAACGCACAGTGTAGTACATAGTATATGAGTGAGTTGCACTGAAAAATTTAGAATATAAGAAACGCACAGTGTAGTACATAGTATATGAGTGAGTTGCACTGAAAAACTTAGAATTTAGAGAAACGCACAGTGTAGTACATAGTATATGAGTGAGTTGCACTGAAAAACTTAGAATATAAGAAACGCACAGTGTAGTACATAGTATATGAGTGAGTTGCACTGAAAAACTTAGAATTTACTGAAAAACCCGCATTACACGAAATGCACAGTGTAGTACATAGTATATGAGTGAGTTGCACTGAAAAACTTAGAATATAAGAAACGCACAGTGTAGTACATAGTATATGAGTGAGTTGCACTGAAAAACTTAGAATATAAGAAACGCACAGTGTAGTACATAGTATATGAGTGAGTTGCACTGAAAAACTTAGAATATAAGAAACGCACAGTGTAGTACATAGTATATGAGTGAGTTGCACTGAAAAACTTAGAATATAAGAAACGCACAGTGTAGTACATAGTATATGAGTGAGTTGCACTGAAAAACTTAGAATATAAGAAACGCACAGTGTAGGACATAGTATATGAGTGAGTTGCACTGAAAAACTTAGAATATAAGAAAGGCACAGTGTAGTACATAGTATATGAGTGAGTTGCACTGAAAAACTTAGAATATAAGAAACGCACAGTGTAGTACATAGTATATGAGTGAGTTGCACTGAAAAACTTAGAATTTAGAGAAACGCACAGTGTAGTACATAGTATATGAGTGATTTGCACTGAAAAACTTAGAATTTAGAGAAACGCACAGTGTAGTACATAGTATATGAGTGAGTTGCACTGAAAAACTTAGAATATAAGAAACGCACAGTGTAGTACATAGTATATGAGTGAGTTGCACTGAAAAACTTAGAATATAAGAAACGCACAGTGTAGTACATTGTATATGAGTGAGTTGCACTGAAAAACTTAGAATTTAAGAAACGCACAGTGTAGTACATAGTATATGAGTGAGTTGCACTGAAAAACTTAGAATATAAGAAACGCACAGTGTAGTACATAGTATATGAGTGAGTTGCACTGAAAAACTTAGAATATAAGAAACGCACAGTGTAGTACATAGTATATGAGTGAGTTGCACTGAAAAACTTAGAATATAGGAAACGCACAGTGTAGTACATAGTATATGAGTGAGTTGCACTGAAAAACTTAGAATATAAGAATCGCACAGTGTAGTATATAGTATATGAGTGAGTTGCACTGAAAAACTTAGAATATAATAAACGCACAGTGTAGTACATAGTATATGAGTGAGTTGCACTGAAAAACTTAGAATATAAGAAACGCACAGTGTAGTACATAGTATATGAGTGAGTTGCACTGAAAAATTTAGAATATAAGAAACGCACAGTGTAGTACATAGTATATGAGTGAGTTGCACTGAAAAACTTAGAATTTAGAGAAACGCACAGTGTAGTACATAGTATATGAGTGAGTTGCACTGAAAAACTTAGAATATAAGAAACGCACAGTGTAGTACATAGTATATGAGTGAGTTGCACTGAAAAACTTAGAATTTACTGAAAAACCCGCATTACACGAAATGCACAGTGTAGTACATAGTATATGAGTGAGTTGCACTGAAAAACTTAGAATATAAGAAACGCACAGTGTAGTACATAGTATATGAGTGAGTTGCACTGAAAAACTTAGAATATAAGAAACACACAGTGTAGTACATAGTATATGAGTGAGTTGCACTGAAAAACTTAGAATATAAGAAACGCACAGTGTAGTACATAGTATATGAGTGAGTTGCACTGAAAAACTTAGAATTTACTGAAAAACCCGCATTACACGAAATGCACAGTGTAGTACATAGTATATGAGTGAGTTGCACTGAAAAACTTAGAATATAAGAAACGCACAGTGTAGTACATAGTATATGAGTGAGTTGCACTGAAAAACTTAGAATATAAGAAACGCACAGTGTAGTACATAGTATATGAGTGAGTTGCACTGAAAAACTTAGAATATAAGAAACGCACAGTGTAGTACATAGTATATGAGTGAGTTGCACTGAAAAACTTAGAATATAAGAAACGCACAGTGTAGTACATAGTATATGAGTGAGTTGCACTGAAAAACTTAGAATATAAGAAACGCACAGTGTAGTACATAGTATATGAGTGAGTTGCACTGAAAAACTTAGAATATAAGAAACGCACAGTGTAGTACATAGTATATGAGTGAGTTGCACTGAAAAACTTAGAATATAAGAAACGCACAGTGTAGTACATAGTATATGAGTGAGTTGCACTGAAAAACTTAGAATATAAGAAACGCACAGTGTAGTACATAGTATATGAGTGAGTTGCACTGAAAAACTTAGAATATAAGAAACGCACAGTGTAGTACATAGTATATGAGTGAGTTGCACTGAAAAACTTAGAATTTACTGAAAAACCCGCATTACACGAAATGCACAGTGTAGTACATAGTATATGAGTGAGTTGCACTCAAAAACTTAGAATATAAGAAACGCACAGTGTAGTACATAGTATATGAGTGAGTTGCACTGAAAAACTTAGAATATAAGAAACGCACAGTGTAGTACATAGTATATGAGTGAGTTACACTGAAAAACTTAGAATATAAGAAACGCACAGTGTAGTACATAGTATATGAGTGAGTTGCACTGAAAAACTTAGAATATAAGAAACGCACAGTGTAGTACATAGTATATGAGTGAGTTGCACTGAAAAACTTAGAATATAAGAAACGCACAGTGTAGTACATAGTATATGAGTGAGTTGCACTGAAAAACTTAGAATATAAGAAACGCACAGTGTAGTAAATAGTATATGAGTGAGTTGCACTGAAAAACTTAGAATATAAGAAACGCACAGTGTAGTACATAGTATATGAGTGAGTTGCGATGAAAAACTTAGAATATAAGAAACGCACAGTGTAGTACATAGTATATGAGTGAGTTGCACTGAAAAACTTAGAATATAAGAAACGCACCGTGTAGTACATAGTATATGAGTGAGTTGCACTGAAAAACTTAGAATATAAGAAACGCACAGTGTAGTACATAGTATATGAGTGAGTTGCACTGAAAAACTTAGAATATAAGAAACGCACAGTGTAGTACATAGTATATGAGTGAGTTGCACTGAAAAACTTAGAATATAAGAAACGCACAGTGTAGTACATAGTATATGAGTGAGTTGCACTGAAAAACTTAGAATATAAGAAACGCACAGTGTCGTACATAGTATATGAGTGTGTTGCACTGAAAAATTTAGAATATAAGAAACGCACAGTGTAGTACATAGTATATGAGTGAGTTGCACTGAAAAACTTAGAATTTAGAGAAACGCACAGTGTAGTACATAGTATATGAGTGAGTTGCACTGAAAAACTTAGAATTTAGAGAAACGCACAGTGTAGTACATAGTATATGAGTGATTTGCACTGAAAAACTTAGAATTTAGAGAAACGCACAGTGTAGTACATAGTATATGAGTGAGTTGCACTGAAAAACTTAGAATATAAGAAACGCACAGTGTAGTACATAGTATATGAGTGAGTTGCACTGAAAAACTTAGAATATAAGAAACGCACAGTGTAGTACATTGTATATGAGTGAGTTGCACTGAAAAACTTAGAATTTAAGAAACGCACAGTGTAGTACATAGTATATGAGTGAGTTGCACTGAAAAACTTAGAATATAAGAAACGCACAGTGTAGTACATAGTATATGAGTGAGTTGCACTGAAAAACTTAGAATATAAGAAACGCACAGTGTAGTACATAGTATATGAGTGAGTTGCACTGAAAAACTTAGAATATAGGAAACGCACAGTGTAGTACATAGTATATGAGTGAGTTGCACTGAAAAACTTAGAATATAAGAATCGCACAGTGTAGTATATAGTATATGAGTGAGTTGCACTGAAAAACTTAGAATATAATAAACGCACAGTGTAGTACATAGTATATGAGTGAGTTGCACTGAAAAACTTAGAATATAAGAAACGCACAGTGTAGTACATAGTATATGAGTGAGTTGCACTGAAAAATTTAGAATATAAGAAACGCACAGTGTAGTACATAGTATATGAGTGAGTTGCACTGAAAAACTTAGAATTTAGAGAAACGCACAGTGTAGTACATAGTATATGAGTGAGTTGCACTGAAAAACTTAGAATATAAGAAACGCACAGTGTAGTACATAGTATATGAGTGAGTTGCACTGAAAAACTTAGAATTTACTGAAAAACCCGCATTACACGAAATGCACAGTGTAGTACATAGTATATGAGTGAGTTGCACTGAAAAACTTAGAATATAAGAAACGCACAGTGTAGTACATAGTATATGAGTGAGTTGCACTGAAAAACTTAGAATATAAGAAACACACAGTGTAGTACATAGTATATGAGTGAGTTGCACTGAAAAACTTAGAATATAAGAAACGCACAGTGTAGTACATAGTATATGAGTGAGTTGCACTGAAAAACTTAGAATTTACTGAAAAACCCGCATTACACGAAATGCACAGTGTAGTACATAGTATATGAGTGAGTTGCACTGAAAAACTTAGAATATAAGAAACGCACAGTGTAGTACATAGTATATGAGTGAGTTGCACTGAAAAACTTAGAATATAAGAAACACACAGTGTAGTACATAGTATATGAGTGAGTTGCACTGAAAAACTTAGAATATAAGAAACGCACAGTGTAGTACATAGTATATGAGTGAGTTGCACTGAAAAACTTAGAATTTACTGAAAAACCCGCATTACACGAAATGCACAGTGTAGTACATAGTATATGAGTGAGTTGCACTGAAAAACTTAGAATATAAGAAACGCACAGTGTAGTACATAGTATATGAGTGAGTTGCACTGAAAAACTTAGAATATAAGAAACGCACAGTGTAGTACATAGTATATGAGTGAGTTGCACTGAAAAACTTAGAATTTACTGAAAAACCCGCATTACACGAAATGCACAGTGTAGTACATAGTATATGAGTGAGTTGCACTCAAAAACTTAGAATATAAGAAACGCACAGTGTAGTACATAGTATATGAGTGAGTTGCACTGAAAAACTTAGAATATAAGAAACGCACAGTGTAGTACATAGTATATGAGTGAGTTACACTGAAAAACTTAGAATATAAGAAACGCACAGTGTAGTACATAGTATATGAGTGAGTTGCACTGAAAAACTTAGAATATAAGAAACGCACAGTGTAGTACATAGTATATGAGTGAGTTGCACTGAATAACTTAGAATATAAGAAACGCACAGTGTAGTACATAGTATATGAGTGAGTTGCACTGAAAAACTTAGAATATAAGAAACGCACAGTGTAGTAAATAGTATATGAGTGAGTTGCACTGAAAAACTTAGAATATAAGAAACGCACAGTGTAGTACATAGTATATGAGTGAGTTGCGATGAAAAACTTAGAATATAAGAAACGCACAGTGTAGTACATAGTATATGAGTGAGTTGCACTGAAAAACTTAGAATATAAGAAACGCACCGTGTAGTACATAGTATATGAGTGAGTTGCACTGAAAAACTTAGAATATAAGAAACGCACAGTGTAGTACATAGTATATGAGTGAGTTGCACTGAAAAACTTAGAATATAAGAAACGCACAGTGTAGTACATAGTATATGAGTGAGTTGCACTGAAAAACTTAGAATATAAGAAACGCACAGTGTAGTACATAGTATATGAGTGAGTTGCACTGAAAAACTTAGAATATAAGAAACGCACAGTGTCGTACATAGTATATGAGTGTGTTGCACTGAAAAATTTAGAATATAAGAAACGCACAGTGTAGTACATAGTATATGAGTGAGTTGCACTGAAAAACTTAGAATTTAGAGAAACGCACAGTGTAGTACATAGTATATGAGTGAGTTGCACTGAAAAACTTAGAATTTAGAGAAACGCACAGTGTAGTACATAGTATATGAGTGATTTGCACTGAAAAACTTAGAATTTAGAGAAACGCACAGTGTAGTACATAGTATATGAGTGAGTTGCACTGAAAAACTTAGAATATAAGAAACGCACAGTGTAGTACATAGTATATGAGTGAGTTGCACTGAAAAACTTAGAATATAAGAAACGCACAGTGTAGTACATTGTATATGAGTGAGTTGCACTGAAAAACTTAGAATTTAAGAAACGCACAGTGTAGTACATAGTATATGAGTGAGTTGCACTGAAAAACTTAGAATATAAGAAACGCACAGTGTAGTACATAGTATATGAGTGAGTTGCACTGAAAAACTTAGAATATAAGAAACGCACAGTGTAGTACATAGTATATGAGTGAGTTGCACTGAAAAACTTAGAATATAGGAAACGCACAGTGTAGTACATAGTATATGAGTGAGTTGCACTGAAAAACTTAGAATATAAGAATCGCACAGTGTAGTATATAGTATATGAGTGAGTTGCACTGAAAAACTTAGAATATAATAAACGCACAGTGTAGTACATAGTATATGAGTGAGTTGCACTGAAAAACTTAGAATATAAGAAACGCACAGTGTAGTACATAGTATATGAGTGAGGTGCACTGAAAAATTTAGAATATAAGAAACGCACAGTGTAGTACATAGTATATGAGTGAGTTGCACTGAAAAACTTAGAATTTAGAGAAACGCACAGTGTAGTACATAGTATATGAGTGAGTTGCACTGAAAAACTTAGAATATAAGAAACGCACAGTGTAGTACATAGTATATGAGTGAGTTGCACTGAAAAACTTAGAATATAAGAAACGCACAGTGTAGTACATAGTATATGAGTGAGTTGCACTGAAAAACTTAGAATATAAGAAACGCACAGTGTAGTACATAGTATATGAGTGAGTTGCACTGAAAAACTTAGAATATAAGAAACGCACAGTGTAGTACATAGTATATGAGTGAGTTGCACTGAAAAACTTAGAATATAAGAAACGCACAGTGTAGTACATAGTATATGAGTGAGTTGCACTGAAAAACTTAGAATATAAGAAACGCACAGTGTAGTACATAGTATATGAGTGAGTTGCACTGAAAAACTTAGAATTTACTGAAAAACCCGCATTACACGAAATGCACAGTGTAGTACATAGTATATGAGTGAGTTGCACTCAAAAACTTAGAATATAAGAAACGCACAGTGTAGTACATAGTATATGAGTGAGTTGCACTGAAAAACTTAGAATATAAGAAACGCACAGTGTAGTACATAGTATATGAGTGAGTTACACTGAAAAACTTAGAATATAAGAAACGCACAGTGTAGTACATAGTATATGAGTGAGTTGCACTGAAAAACTTAGAATATAAGAAACGCACAGTGTAGTACATAGTATATGAGTGAGTTGCACTGAAAAACTTAGAATATAAGAAACGCACAGTGTAGTACATAGTATATGAGTGAGTTGCACTGAAAAACTTAGAATATAAGAAACGCACAGTGTAGTAAATAGTATATGAGTGAGTTGCACTGAAAAACTTAGAATATAAGAAACGCACAGTGTAGTACATAGTATATGAGTGAGTTGCGATGAAAAACTTAGAATATAAGAAACGCACAGTGTAGTACATAGTATATGAGTGAGTTGCACTGAAAAACTTAGAATATAAGAAACGCACCGTGTAGTACATAGTATATGAGTGAGTTGCACTGAAAAACTTAGAATATAAGAAACGCACAGTGTAGTACATAGTATATGAGTGAGTTGCACTGAAAAACTTAGAATATAAGAAACGCACAGTGTAGTACATAGTATATGAGTGAGTTGCACTGAAAAACTTAGAATATAAGAAACGCACAGTGTAGTACATAGTATATGAGTGAGTTGCACTGAAAAACTTAGAATATAAGAAACGCACAGTGTCGTACATAGTATATGAGTGTGTTGCACTGAAAAATTTAGAATATAAGAAACGCACAGTGTAGTACATAGTATATGAGTGAGTTGCACTGAAAAACTTAGAATTTAGAGAAACGCACAGTGTAGTACATAGTATATGAGTGAGTTGCACTGAAAAACTTAGAATTTAGAGAAACGCACAGTGTAGTACATAGTATATGAGTGATTTGCACTGAAAAACTTAGAATTTAGAGAAACGCACAGTGTAGTACATAGTATATGAGTGAGTTGCACTGAAAAACTTAGAATATAAGAAACGCACAGTGTAGTACATAGTATATGAGTGAGTTGCACTGAAAAACTTAGAATATAAGAAACGCACAGTGTAGTACATTGTATATGAGTGAGTTGCACTGAAAAACTTAGAATTTAAGAAACGCACAGTGTAGTACATAGTATATGAGTGAGTTGCACTGAAAAACTTAGAATATAAGAAACGCACAGTGTAGTACATAGTATATGAGTGAGTTGCACTGAAAAACTTAGAATATAAGAAACGCACAGTGTAGTACATAGTATATGAGTGAGTTGCACTGAAAAACTTAGAATATAGGAAACGCACAGTGTAGTACATAGTATATGAGTGAGTTGCACTGAAAAACTTAGAATATAAGAATCGCACAGTGTAGTATATAGTATATGAGTGAGTTGCACTGAAAAACTTAGAATATAATAAACGCACAGTGTAGTACATAGTATATGAGTGAGTTGCACTGAAAAACTTAGAATATAAGAAACGCACAGTGTAGTACATAGTATATGAGTGAGTTGCACTGAAAAATTTAGAATATAAGAAACGCACAGTGTAGTACATAGTATATGAGTGAGTTGCACTGAAAAACTTAGAATTTAGAGAAACGCACAGTGTAGTACATAGTATATGAGTGAGTTGCACTGAAAAACTTAGAATATAAGAAACGCACAGTGTAGTACATAGTATATGAGTGAGTTGCACTGAAAAACTTAGAATTTACTGAAAAACCCGCATTACACGAAATGCACAGTGTAGTACATAGTATATGAGTGAGTTGCACTGAAAAACTTAGAATATAAGAAACGCACAGTGTAGTACATAGTATATGAGTGAGTTGCACTGAAAAACTTAGAATATAAGAAACACACAGTGTAGTACATAGTATATGAGTGAGTTGCACTGAAAAACTTAGAATATAAGAAACGCACAGTGTAGTACATAGTATATGAGTGAGTTGCACTGAAAAACTTAGAATTTACTGAAAAACCCGCATTACACGAAATGCACAGTGTAGTACATAGTATATGAGTGAGTTGCACTGAAAAACTTAGAATATAAGAAACGCACAGTGTAGTACATAGTATATGAGTGAGTTGCACTGAAAAACTTAGAATATAAGAAACACACAGTGTAGTACATAGTATATGAGTGAGTTGCACTGAAAAACTTAGAATATAAGAAACGCACAGTGTAGTACATAGTATATGAGTGAGTTGCACTGAAAAACTTAGAATTTACTGAAAAACCCGCATTACACGAAATGCACAGTGTAGTACATAGTATATGAGTGAGTTGCACTGAAAAACTTAGAATATAAGAAACGCACAGTGTAGTACATAGTATATGAGTGAGTTGCACTGAAAAACTTAGAATATAAGAAACGCACAGTGTAGTACATAGTATATGAGTGAGTTGCACTGAAAAACTTAGAATTTACTGAAAAACCCGCATTACACGAAATGCACAGTGTAGTACATAGTATATGAGTGAGTTGCACTCAAAAACTTAGAATATAAGAAACGCACAGTGTAGTACATAGTATATGAGTGAGTTGCACTGAAAAACTTAGAATATAAGAAACGCACAGTGTAGTACATAGTATATGAGTGAGTTACACTGAAAAACTTAGAATATAAGAAACGCACAGTGTAGTACATAGTATATGAGTGAGTTGCACTGAAAAACTTAGAATATAAGAAACGCACAGTGTAGTACATAGTATATGAGTGAGTTGCACTGAAAAACTTAGAATATAAGAAACGCACAGTGTAGTACATAGTATATGAGTGAGTTGCACTGAAAAACTTAGAATATAAGAAACGCACAGTGTAGTAAATAGTATATGAGTGAGTTGCACTGAAAAACTTAGAATATAAGAAACGCACAGTGTAGTACATAGTATATGAGTGAGTTGCGATGAAAAACTTAGAATATAAGAAACGCACAGTGTAGTACATAGTATATGAGTGAGTTGCACTGAAAAACTTAGAATATAAGAAACGCACCGTGTAGTACATAGTATATGAGTGAGTTGCACTGAAAAACTTAGAATATAAGAAACGCACAGTGTAGTACATAGTATATGAGTGAGTTGCACTGAAAAACTTAGAATATAAGAAACGCACAGTGTAGTACATAGTATATGAGTGAGTTGCACTGAAAAACTTAGAATATAAGAAACGCACAGTGTAGTACATAGTATATGAGTGAGTTGCACTGAAAAACTTAGAATATAAGAAACGCACAGTGTCGTACATAGTATATGAGTGTGTTGCACTGAAAAATTTAGAATATAAGAAACGCACAGTGTAGTACATAGTATATGAGTGAGTTGCACTGAAAAACTTAGAATTTAGAGAAACGCACAGTGTAGTACATAGTATATGAGTGAGTTGCACTGAAAAACTTAGAATTTAGAGAAACGCACAGTGTAGTACATAGTATATGAGTGATTTGCACTGAAAAACTTAGAATTTAGAGAAACGCACAGTGTAGTACATAGTATATGAGTGAGTTGCACTGAAAAACTTAGAATATAAGAAACGCACAGTGTAGTACATAGTATATGAGTGAGTTGCACTGAAAAACTTAGAATATAAGAAACGCACAGTGTAGTACATTGTATATGAGTGAGTTGCACTGAAAAACTTAGAATTTAAGAAACGCACAGTGTAGTACATAGTATATGAGTGAGTTGCACTGAAAAACTTAGAATATAAGAAACGCACAGTGTAGTACATAGTATATGAGTGAGTTGCACTGAAAAACTTAGAATATAAGAAACGCACAGTGTAGTACATAGTATATGAGTGAGTTGCACTGAAAAACTTAGAATATAGGAAACGCACAGTGTAGTACATAGTATATGAGTGAGTTGCACTGAAAAACTTAGAATATAAGAATCGCACAGTGTAGTATATAGTATATGAGTGAGTTGCACTGAAAAACTTAGAATATAATAAACGCACAGTGTAGTACATAGTATATGAGTGAGTTGCACTGAAAAACTTAGAATATAAGAAACGCACAGTGTAGTACATAGTATATGAGTGAGTTGCACTGAAAAATTTAGAATATAAGAAACGCACAGTGTAGTACATAGTATATGAGTGAGTTGCACTGAAAAACTTAGAATTTAGAGAAACGCACAGTGTAGTACATAGTATATGAGTGAGTTGCACTGAAAAACTTAGAATATAAGAAACGCACAGTGTAGTACATAGTATATGAGTGAGTTGCACTGAAAAACTTAGAATTTACTGAAAAACCCGCATTACACGAAATGCACAGTGTAGTACATAGTATATGAGTGAGTTGCACTGAAAAACTTAGAATATAAGAAACGCACAGTGTAGTACATAGTATATGAGTGAGTTGCACTGAAAAACTTAGAATATAAGAAACACACAGTGTAGTACATAGTATATGAGTGAGTTGCACTGAAAAACTTAGAATATAAGAAACGCACAGTGTAGTACATAGTATATGAGTGAGTTGCACTGAAAAACTTAGAATTTACTGAAAAACCCGCATTACACGAAATGCACAGTGTAGTACATAGTATATGAGTGAGTTGCACTGAAAAACTTAGAATATAAGAAACGCACAGTGTAGTACATAGTATATGAGTGAGTTTCACTGAAAAACTTAGAATATAAGAAACGCACAGTGTAGTACATAGTATATGAGTGAGTTGCACTGAAAAACTTAGAATATAAGAAACGCACAGTGTAGTACATAGTATATGAGTGAGTTGCACTGAAAAACTTAGAATATAAGAAACGCACAGTGTAGTACATAGTATATGAGTGAGTTGCACTGAAAAACTTAGAATATAAGAAACGCACAGTGTAGTACATAGTATATGAGTGAGTTGCACTGAAAAACTTAGAATATAAGAAACGCACAGTGTAGTACATAGTATATGAGTGAGTTGCACTGAAAAACTTAGAATATAAGAAACGCACAGTGTAGTACATAGTATATGAGTGAGTTGCACTGAAAAACTTAGAATATAAGAAACGCACAGTGTAGTACATTGTATATGAGTGAGTTGCACTGAAAAACTTAGAATTTAAGAAACGCACAGTGTAGTACATAGTATATGAGTGAGTTGCACTGAAAAACTTAGAATATAAGAAACGCACAGTGTAGTACATAGTATATGAGTGAGTTGCACTGAAAAACTTAGAATATAAGAAACGCACAGTGTAGTACATAGTATATGAGTGAGTTGCACTGAAAAACTTAGAATATAGGAAACGCACAGTGTAGTACATAGTATATGAGTGAGTTGCACTGAAAAACTTAGAATATAAGAATCGCACAGTGTAGTATATAGTATATGAGTGAGTTGCACTGAAAAACTTAGAATATAATAAACGCACAGTGTAGTACATAGTATATGAGTGAGTTGCACTGAAAAACTTAGAATATAAGAAACGCACAGTGTAGTACATAGTATATGAGTGAGTTGCACTGAAAAATTTAGAATATAAGAAACGCACAGTGTAGTACATAGTATATGAGTGAGTTGCACTGAAAAACTTAGAATTTAGAGAAACGGACAGTGTAGTACATAGTATATGAGTGAGTTGCACTGAAAAACTTAGAATATAAGAAACGCACAGTGTAGTACATAGTATATGAGTGAGTTGCACTGAAAAACTTAGAATTTACTGAAAAACCCGCATTACACGAAATGCACAGTGTAGTACATAGTATATGAGTGAGTTGCACTGAAAAACTTAGAATATAAGAAACGCACAGTGTAGTACATAGTATATGAGTGAGTTGCACTGAAAAACTTAGAATATAAGAAACACACAGTGTAGTACATAGTATATGAGTGAGTTGCACTGAAAAACTTAGAATATAAGAAACGCACAGTGTAGTACATAGTATATGAGTGAGTTGCACTGAAAAACTTAGAATTTACTGAAAAACCCGCATTACACGAAATGCACAGTGTAGTACATAGTACATGAGTGAGTTGCACTGAAAAACTTAGAATATAAGAAACGCACAGTGTAGTACATAGTATATGAGTGAGTTTCACTGAAAAACTTAGAATATAAGAAACGCACAGTGTAGTACATAGTATATGAGTGAGTTGCACTGAAAAACTTAGAATATAAGAAACGCACAGTGTAGTACATAGTATATGAGTGAGTTGCACTGAAAAACTTAGAATATAAGAAACGCACAGTGTAGTACATAGTATATGAGTGAGTTGCACTGAAAAACTTAGAATATAAGAAACGCACAGTGTAGTACATAGTATATGAGTGAGTTGCACTGAAAAACTTAGAATATAAGAAACGCACAGTGTAGTACATAGTATATGAGTGAGTTGCACTGAAAAACTTAGAATATAAGAAACGCACAGTGTAGTACATAGTATATGAGTGAGTTGCACTGAAAAACTTAGAATTTACTGAAAAACCCGCATTACACGAAATGCACAGTGTAGTACATAGTATATGAGTGAGTTGCACTCAAAAACTTAGAATATAAGAAACGCACAGTGTAGTACATAGTATATGAGTGAGTTGCACTGAAAAACTTAGAATATAAGAAACGCACAGTGTAGTACATAGTATATGAGTGAGTTACACTGAAAAACTTAGAATATAAGAAACGCACAGTGTAGTACATAGTATATGAGTGAGTTGCACTGAAAAACTTAGAATATAAGAAACGCACAGTGTAGTACATAGTATATGAGTGAGTTGCACTGAAAAACTTAGAATATAAGAAACGCACAGTGTAGTACATAGTATATGAGTGAGTTGCACTGAAAAACTTAGAATATAAGAAACGCACAGTGTAGTAAATAGTATATGAGTGAGTTGCACTGAAAAACTTAGAATATAAGAAACGCACAGTGTAGTACATAGTATATGAGTGAGTTGCGATGAAAAACTTAGAATATAAGAAACGCACAGTGTAGTACATAGTATATGAGTGAGTTGCACTGAAAAACTTAGAATATAAGAAACGCACCGTGTAGTACATAGTATATGAGTGAGTTGCACTGAAAAACTTAGAATATAAGAAACGCACAGTGTCGTACATAGTATATGAGTGTGTTGCACTGAAAAATTTAGAATATAAGAAACGCACAGTGTAGTACATAGTATATGAGTGAGTTGCACTGAAAAACTTAGAATATAAGAAACGCACAGTGTAGTACATAGTATATGAGTGAGTTGCACTGAAAAACTTAGAATTTAGAGAAACGCACAGTGTAGTACATAGTATATGAGTGATTTGCACTGAAAAACTTAGAATTTAGAGAAACGCACAGTGTAGTACATAGTATATGAGTGAGTTGCACTGAAAAACTTAGAATATAAGAAACGCACAGTGTAGTACATAGTATATGAGTGAGTTGCACTGAAAAACTTAGAATATAAGAAACGCACAGTGTAGTACATTTTATATGAGTGAGTTGCACTGAAAAACTTAGAATTTAAGAAACGCACAGTGTAGTACATAGTATATGAGTGAGTTGCACTGAAAAACTTAGAATATAAGAAACGCACAGTGTAGTACATAGTATATGAGTGAGTTGCACTGAAAAACTTAGAATATAAGAAACGCACAGTGTAGTACATAGTATATGAGTGAGTTGCACTGAAAAACTTAGAATATAAGAAACGCACAGTGTAGTACATAGTATATGAGTGAGTTGCACTGAAAAACTTAGAATTTACTGAAAAACCCGCATTACACGAAATGCACAGTGTAGTACATAGTATATGAGTGAGTTGCACTGAAAAACTTAGAATATAAGAAACGCACAGTGTAGTACATAGTATATGAGTGAGTTTCACTGAAAAACTTAGAATATAAGAAACGCACAGTGTAGTACATAGTATATGAGTGAGTTGCACTGAAAAACTTAGAATATAAGAAACGCACAGTGTAGTACATAGTATATGAGTGAGTTGCACTGAAAAACTTAGAATATAAGAAACGCACAGTGTAGTACATAGTATATGAGTGAGTTGCACTGAAAAACTTAGAATATAAGAAACGCACAGTGTAGTACATAGTATATGAGTGAGTTGCACTGAAAAACTTAGAATATAAGAAACGCACAGTGTAGTACATAGTATATGAGTGAGTTGCACTGAAAAACTTAGAATATAAGAAACGCACAGTGTAGTACATAGTATATGAGTGAGTTGCACTGAAAAACTTAGAATATAAGAAACGCACAGTGTAGTACATTGTATATGAGTGAGTTGCACTGAAAAACTTAGAATTTAAGAAACGCACAGTGTAGTACATAGTATATGAGTGAGTTGCACTGAAAAACTTAGAATATAAGAAACGCACAGTGTAGTACATAGTATATGAGTGAGTTGCACTGAAAAACTTAGAATATAAGAAACGCACAGTGTAGTACATAGTATATGAGTGAGTTGCACTGAAAAACTTAGAATATAGGAAACGCACAGTGTAGTACATAGTATATGAGTGAGTTGCACTGAAAAACTTAGAATATAAGAATCGCACAGTGTAGTATATAGTATATGAGTGAGTTGCACTGAAAAACTTAGAATATAATAAACGCACAGTGTAGTACATAGTATATGAGTGAGTTGCACTGAAAAACTTAGAATATAAGAAACGCACAGTGTAGTACATAGTATATGAGTGAGTTGCACTGAAAAATTTAGAATATAAGAAACGCACAGTGTAGTACATAGTATATGAGTGAGTTGCACTGAAAAACTTAGAATTTAGAGAAACGCACAGTGTAGTACATAGTATATGAGTGAGTTGCACTGAAAAACTTAGAATATAATAAACGCACAGTGTAGTACATAGTATATGAGTGAGTTGCACTGAAAAACTTAGAATTTACTGAAAAACCCGCATTACACGAAATGCACAGTGTAGTACATAGTATATGAGTGAGTTGCACTGAAAAACTTAGAATATAAGAAACGCACAGTGTAGTACATAGTATATGAGTGAGTTGCACTGAAAAACTTAGAATATAAGAAACACACAGTGTAGTACATAGTATATGAGTGAGTTGCACTGAAAAACTTAGAATATAAGAAACGCACAGTGTAGTACATAGTATATGAGTGAGTTGCACTGAAAAACTTAGAATTTACTGAAAAACCCGCATTACACGAAATGCACAGTGTAGTACATAGTATATGAGTGAGTTGCACTGAAAAACTTAGAATATAAGAAACGCACAGTGTAGTACATAGTATATGAGTGAGTTTCACTGAAAAACTTAGAATATAAGAAACGCACAGTGTAGTACATAGTATATGAGTGAGTTGCACTGAAAAACTTAGAATATAAGAAACACACAGTGTAGTACATAGTATATGAGTGAGTTGCACTGAAAAACTTAGAATATAAGAAACGCACAGTGTAGTACATAGTATATGAGTGAGTTGCACTGAAAAACTTAGAATATAAGAAACGCACAGTATAGTACATAGTATATGAGTGAGTTGCACTGAAAAACTTAGAATATAAGAAACGCACAGTGTAGTACATAGTATATGAGTGAGTTGCACTGAAAAACTTAGAATATAAGAAACGCACAGTGTAGTACATAGTATATGAGTGAGTTGCACTGAAAAACTTAGAATTTACTGAAAAACCCGCATTACACGAAATGCACAGTGTAGTACATAGTATATGAGTGAGTTGCACTCAAAAACTTAGAATATAAGAAACGCACAGTGTAGTACATAGTATATGAGTGAGTTGCACTGAAAAACTTAGAATATAAGAAACGCACAGTGTAGTACATAGTATATGAGTGAGTTACACTGAAAAACTTAGAATATAAGAAACGCACAGTGTAGTACATAGTATATGAGTGAGTTGCACTGAAAAACTTAGAATATAAGAAACGCACAGTGTAGTACATAGTATATGAGTGAGTTGCACTGAAAAACTTAGAATATAAGAAACGCACAGTGTAGTACATAGTATATGAGTGAGTTGCACTGAAAAACTTAGAATATAAGAAACGCACAGTGTAGTAAATAGTATATGAGTGAGTTGCACTGAAAAACTTAGAATATAAGAAACGCACAGTGTAGTACATAGTATATGAGTGAGTTGCGATGAAAAACTTAGAATATAAGAAACGCACAGTGTAGTACATAGTATATGAGTGAGTTGCACTGAAAAACTTAGAATATAAGAAACGCACCGTGTAGTACATAGTATATGAGTGAGTTGCACTGAAAAACTTAGAATATAAGAAACGCACAGTGTCGTACATAGTATATGAGTGTGTTGCACTGAAAAATTTAGAATATAAGAAACGCACAGTGTAGTACATAGTATATGAGTGAGTTGCACTGAAAAACTTAGAATATAAGAAACGCACAGTGTAGTACATAGTATATGAGTGAGTTGCACTGAAAAACTTAGAATTTAGAGAAACGCACAGTGTAGTACATAGTATATGAGTGATTTGCACTGAAAAACTTAGAATTTAGAGAAACGCACAGTGTAGTACATAGTATATGAGTGAGTTGCACTGAAAAACTTAGAATATAAGAAACGCACAGTGTAGTACATAGTATATGAGTGAGTTGCACTGAAAAACTTAGAATATAAGAAACGCACAGTGTAGTACATTTTATATGAGTGAGTTGCACTGAAAAACTTAGAATTTAAGAAACGCACAGTGTAGTACATAGTATATGAGTGAGTTGCACTGAAAAACTTAGAATATAAGAAACGCACAGTGTAGTACATAGTATATGAGTGAGTTGCACTGAAAAACTTAGAATATAAGAAACGCACAGTGTAGTACATAGTATATGAGTGAGTTGCACTGAAAAACTTAGAATATAAGAAACGCACAGTGTAGTACATAGTATATGAGTGAGTTGCACTGAAAAACTTAGAATTTACTGAAAAACCCGCATTACACGAAATGCACAGTGTAGTACATAGTATATGAGTGAGTTGCACTGAAAAACTTAGAATATAAGAAACGCACAGTGTAGTACATAGTATATGAGTGAGTTGCACTGAAAAACTTAGAATATAAGAAACACACAGTGTAGTACATAGTATATGAGTGAGTTGCACTGAAAAACTTAGAATATAAGAAACGCACAGTGTAGTACATAGTATATGAGTGAGTTGCACTGAAAAACTTAGAATTTACTGAAAAACCCGCATTACACGAAATGCACAGTGTAGTACATAGTATATGAGTGAGTTGCACTGAAAAACTTAGAATATAAGAAACGCACAGTGTAGTACATAGTATATGAGTGAGTTGCACTGAAAAACTTAGAATATAAGAAACGCACAGTGTAGTACATAGTATATGAGTGAGTTGCGATGAAAAACTTAGAATATAAGAAACGCACAGTGTAGTACATAGTATATGAGTGAGTTGCACTGAAAAACTTAGAATATAAGAAACGCACAGTGTAGTACATAGTATATGAGTGAGTTGCACTGAAAAACTTAGAATATAAGAAACGCACAGTGTAGTACATAGTATATGAGTGAGTTGCACTGAAAAACTTAGAATATAAGAAACGCACAGTGTAGTACATAGTATATGAGTGAGTTGCACTGAAAAACTTAGAATATAAGAAACGCACAGTGTAGTACATAGTATATGAGTGAGTTGCACTGAAAAACTTAGAATTTACTGAAAAACCCGCATTACACGAAATGCACAGTGTAGTACATAGTATATGAGTGAGTTGCACTCAAAAACTTAGAATATAAGAAACGCACAGTGTAGTACATAGTATATGAGTGAGTTGCACTGAAAAACTTAGAATATAAGAAACGCACAGTGTAGTACATAGTATATGAGTGAGTTGCACTGAAAAACTTAGAATATAAGAAACGCACAGTGTAGTACATAGTATATGAGTGAGTTGCACTGAAAAACTTAGAATATAAGAAACGCACAGTGTAGTACATAGTATATGAGTGAGTTGCACTGAAAAACTTAGAATATAAGAAACGCACAGTGTAGTACATAGTATATGAGTGAGTTGCACTGAAAAACTTAGAATATAAGAAACGCACAGTGTAGTAAATAGTATATGAGTGAGTTGCACTGAAAAACTTAGAATATAAGAAACGCACAGTGTAGTACATAGTATATGAGTGAGTTGCGATGAAAAACTTAGAATATAAGAAACGCACAGTGTAGTACATAGTATATGAGTGAGTTGCACTGAAAAACTTAGAATATAAGAAACGCACCGTGTAGTACATAGTATATGAGTGAGTTGCACTGAAAAACTTAGAATATAAGAAACGCACAGTGTAGTACATAGTATATGAGTGAGTTGCACTGAAAAACTTAGAATATAAGAAACGCACAGTGTAGTACATAGTATATGAGTGAGTTGCACTGAAAAACTTAGAATATAAGAAACGCACAGTGTAGTACATAGTATATGAGTGAGTTGCACTGAAAAACTTAGAATATAAGAAACGCACAGTGTCGTACATAGTATATGAGTGTGTTGCACTGAAAAATTTAGAATATAAGAAACGCACAGTGTAGTACATAGTATATGAGTGAGTTGCACTGAAAAACTTAGAATATAAGAAACGCACAGTGTAGTACATAGTATATGAGTGAGTTGCACTGAAAAACTTAGAATTTAGAGAAACGCACAGTGTAGTACATAGTATATGAGTGATTTGCACTGAAAAACTTAGAATATAAGAAACGCACAGTGTAGTAGATAGTATATGAGTGAGTTGCACTGAAAAACTTAGAATATAAGAAACGCACAGTGTAGTACATTGTATATGAGTGAGTTGCACTGAAAAACTTAGAATTTAAGAAACGCACAGTGTAGTACATAGTATATGAGTGAGTTGCACTGAAAAACTTAGAATATAAGAAACGCACATTATAGTACATAGTATATGAGTGAGTTGCACTGAAAAACTTAGAATATAAGAAACGCACAGTGTAGTACATAGTATATGAGTGAGTTGCACTGAAAAACTTAGAATATAAGAAACGCACAGTGTAGTACATAGTATATGAGTGAGTTGCACTGAAAAACTTAGAATATAAGAAACGCACAGTGTAGTACATAGTATATGAGTGAGTTGCACTGAAAAACTTAGAATATAAGAAACGCACAGTGTAGTACATAGTATATGAGTGAGTTGCACTGAAAAACTTAGAATATAAGAAACGCACAGTGTAGTACATAGTATATGAGTGAGTTGCACTGAAAAACTTAGAATATAAGAAACGCACAGTGTAGTACATAGTATATGAGTGAGTTGCACTGAAAAATTTAGAATATAAGAAACGCACAGTGTAGTACATAGTATATGAGTGAGTTGCACTGAAAAACTTAGAATTTAGAGAAACGCACAGTGTAGTACATAGTATATGAGTGAGTTGCACTGAAAAACTTAGAATATAAGAAACGCACAGTGTAGTACATAGTATATGAGTGAGTTGCACTGAAAAACTTAGAATTTACTGAAAAACCCGCATTACACGAAATGCACAGTGTAGTACATAGTATATGAGTGAGTTGCACTGAAAAACTTAGAATATAAGAAACGCACAGTGTAGTACATAGTATATGAGTGAGTTGCACTGAAAAACTTAGAATATAAGAATCGCACAGTGTAGTACATAGTATATGAGTGAGTTGCACTGAAAAACTTAGAATATAAGAAACGCACAGTGTAGTACATAGTATATGAGTGAGTTGCACTGAAAAACTTAGAATATAAGAAACGCACAGTGTAGTACATAGTATATGAGTGAGTTGCACCGAAAAACTTAGAATATAAGAAACGCACAGTGTAGGACATAGTATATGAGTGAGTTGCACTGAAAAACTTAGAATATAAGAAATGCACAGTGTAGTACATAGTATATGAGTGAGTTGCACTGAAAAACTTAGAATATAAGAAACGCACAGTGTAGTACATAGTATATGAGTGAGTTGCACTGAAAAACTTAGAATATAAGAAACGCACAGTGTAGTACATAGTATATGAGTGAGTTGCACTGAAAAACTTAGAATATAAGAAACGCACAGTGTAGTACATAGTATATGAGTGAGTTGCACTGAAAAACTTAGAATATAAGAAACGCACAGTGTAGTACATAGTATATGAGTGAGTTGCACTGAAAAACTTAGAATATAAGAAACGCACAGTGTAGTACATAGTATATGAGTGTGTTGCACTGAAAAATTTAGAATATAAGAAACGCACAGTGTAGTACATAGTATATGAGGGAGTTGCACTGAAAAACTTAGAATATAAGAAACGCACAGTGTAGTACATAGTATATGAGTGAGTTGCACTGAAAAACTTAGAATTTAGAGAAACGCACAGTGTAGTACATAGTATATGAGTGATTTGCACTGAAAAACTTAGAATTTAGAGAAACACACAGTGTAGTACATAGTATATGAGTGAGTTGCACTGAAAAACTTAGAATATAAGAAACGCACAGTGTAGTACATAGTATATGAGTGAGTTGCACTGAAAAACTTAGAATATAAGAAACGCACAGTGTAGTACATAGTATATGAGTGAGTTGCACTGAAAAACTTAGAATTTAAGAAACGCACAGTGTAGTACATAGTATATGAGTGAGTTGCACTGAAAAACTTAGAATATAAGAAACGCACAGTGTAGTACATAGTATATGAGTGAGTTGCACTGAAAAACTTAGAATATAAGAAACGCACAGTCTAGTACATAGTATATGAGTGAGTTGCACTGAAAAACTTAGAATATAAGAAACGCACATTGTAGTACATAGTATATGAGTGAGTTGCACTGAAAAACTTAGAATATAAGAAACGCACAGTGTAGTACATAGTATATGAGTGAGTTGCACTGAAAAACTTAGAATATAAGAAACGCACAGTGTAGTACATAGTATATGAGTGAGTTGCACTGAAAAACTTAGAATATAATAAACGCACAGTGTAGTACATAGTATATGAGTGAGTTGCACTGAAAAACTTAGAATATAAGAAACGCACAGTGTAGTACATAGTATATGAGTGAGTTGCACTGAAAAATTTAGAATATAAGAAACGCACAGTGTAGTACATAGTATATGAGTGAGTTGCACTGAAAAACTTAGAATATAAGAAACGCACAGTGTAGTACATTGTATATGAGTGAGTTGCACTGAAAAACTTAGAATTTAAGAAACGCACAGTGTAGTACATAGTATATGAGTGAGTTGCACTGAAAAACTTAGAATATAAGAAACGCACATTATAGTACATAGTATATGAGTGAGTTGCACTGAAAAACTTAGAATATAAGAAACGCACAGTGTAGTACATAGTATATGAGTGAGTTGCACTGAAAAACTTAGAATATAAGAAACGCACAGTGTAGTACATAGTATATGAGTGAGTTGCACTGAAAAACTTAGAATATAAGAAACGCACAGTGTAGTACATAGTATATGAGTGAGTTGCACTGAAAAACTTAGAATATAAGAAACGCACAGTGTAGTACATAGTATATGAGTGAGTTGCACTGAAAAACTTAGAATATAAGAAACGCACAGTGTAGTACATAGTATATGAGTGAGTTGCACTGAAAAACTTAGAATATAAGAAACGCACAGTGTAGTACATAGTATATGAGTGAGTTGCACTGAAAAATTTAGAATATAAGAAACGCACAGTGTAGTACATAGTATATGAGTGAGTTGCACTGAAAAACTTAGAATTTAGAGAAACGCACAGTGTAGTACATAGTATATGAGTGAGTTGCACTGAAAAACTTAGAATATAAGAAACGCACAGTGTAGTACATAGTATATGAGTGAGTTGCACTGAAAAACTTAGAATTTACTGAAAAACCCGCATTACACGAAATGCACAGTGTAGTACATAGTATATGAGTGAGTTGCACTGAAAAACTTAGAATATAAGAAACGCACAGTGTAGTACATAGTATATGAGTGAGTTGCACTGAAAAACTTAGAATATAAGAAACGCACAGTGTAGTACATAGTATATGAGTGAGTTGCACTGAAAAACTTAGAATATAAGAAACGCACAGTGTAGTACATAGTATATGAGTGAGTTGCACTGAAAAACTTAGAATATAAGAAACGCACAGTGTAGTACATAGTATATGAGTGAGTTGCACTGAAAAACTTAGAATATAAGAAACGCACAGTGTAGGACATAGTATATGAGTGAGTTGCACTGAAAAACTTAGAATATAAGAAACGCACAGTGTAGTACATAGTATATGAGTGAGTTGCACTGAAAAACTTAGAATATAAGAAACGCACAGTGTAGTACATAGTATATGAGTGAGTTGCACTGAAAAACTTAGAATATAAGAAACGCACAGTGTAGTACATAGTATATGAGTGAGTTGCACTGAAAATCTTAGAATATAAGAAACGCACAGTGTAGTACATAGTATATGAGTGAGTTGCACTGAAAAACTTAGAATATAAGAAACGCACAGTGTAGTACATAGTATATGAGTGAGTTGCACTGAAAAACTTAGAATATAAGAAACGCACAGTGTAGTACATAGTATATGAGTGTGTTGCACTGAAAAATTTAGAATATAAGAAACGCACAGTGTAGTACATAGTATATGAGTGAGTTGCACTGAAAAACTTAGAATATAAGAAACGCACAGTGTAGTACATAGTATATGAGTGAGTTGCACTGAAAAACTTAGAATATAAGAAACGCACAGTGTAGTACATAGTATATGAGTGAGTTGCACTGAAAAACTTAGAATATAAGAAACGCACAGTGTAGTACATAGTATATGAGTGAGTTGCACTGAAAAACTTAGAATATAAGAAACGCACAGTGTAGTACATAGTATATGAGTGAGTTGCACTGAAAAACTTAGAATATAAGAAACGCACAGTGTAGTACATAGTATATGAGTGAGTTGCACTGAAAAACTTAAAATATAAGAAACGCACAGTGTAGTACATAGTATATGAGTGAGTTGCACTGAAAATCTTAGAATATAAGAAACGCACAGTGTAGTACATAGTATATGAGTGAGTTGCACTGAAAAACTTAGAATATAAGAAACGCACATTGTAGTACATAGTATATGAGTGAGTTGCACTGAAAAACTTAGAATATAAGAAACGCACAGTGTAGTACATAGTATATGAGTGAGTTGCACTGAAAAACTTAGAATATAAGAAACGCACAGTGTAGTACATAGTATATGAGTGAGTTGCACTGAAAAACTTAGAATATAATAAACGCACAGTGTAGTACATAGTATATGAGTGAGTTGCACTGAAAAACTTAGAATATAAGAAACGCACAGTGTAGTACATAGTATATGAGTGAGTTGCACTGAAAAATTTAGAATATAAGAAACGCACAGTGTAGTACATAGTATATGAGTGAGTTGCACTGAAAAACTTAGAATTTAGAGAAACGCACAGTGTAGTACATAGTATATGAGTGAGTTGCACTGAAAAACTTAGAATATAAGAAACGCACAGTGTAGTACATAGTATATGAGTGAGTTGCACTGAAAAACTTAGAATTTACTGAAAAACCCGCATTACACGAAATGCACAGTGTAGTACATAGTATATGAGTGAGTTGCACTGAAAAACTTAGAATATAAGAAACGCACAGTGTAGTACATAGTATATGAGTGAGTTGCACTGAAAAACTTAGAATATAAGAAACGCACAGTGTAGTACATAGTATATGAGTGAGTTGCACTGAAAAACTTAGAATATAAGAAACGCACAGTGTAGTACATAGTATATGAGTGAGTTGCACTGAAAAATTTAGAATATAAGAAACGCACAGTGTAGTACATAGTATATGAGTGAGTTGCACTGAAAAACTTAGAATATAAGAAACGCACAGTGTAGTACATTGTATATGAGTGAGTTGCACTGAAAAACTTAGAATTTAAGAAACGCACAGTGTAGTACATAGTATATGAGTGAGTTGCACTGAAAAACTTAGAATATAAGAAACGCACAGTGTAGTACATAGTATATGAGTGAGTTGCACTGAAAAACTTAGAATATAAGAAACGCACAGTGTAGTACATAGTATATGAGTGAGTTGCACTGAAAAACTTAGAATATAAGAAACGCACAGTGTAGTACATAGTATATGAGTGAGTTGCACTGAAAAATTTAGAATATAAGAAACGCACAGTGTAGTACATAGTATATGAGTGAGTTGCACTGAAAAACTTAGAATATAAGAAACGCACAGTGTAGTACATTGTATATGAGTGAGTTGCACTGAAAAACTTAGAATTTAAGAAACGCACAGTGTAGTACATAGTATATGAGTGAGTTGCACTGAAAAACTTAGAATATAAGAAACGCACATTATAGTACATAGTATATGAGTGAGTTGCACTGAA
Organism: Mus caroli; assembly: GCF_978045245.1. Lineage (NCBI taxonomy): Eukaryota > Metazoa > Chordata > Mammalia > Rodentia > Muridae > Mus > Mus caroli. The sequence goes on along the minus strand of NW_028227504.1, from coordinate 63,146 downwards.
AAACTTAGAATATAAGAAACGCACAGTGTAGTACATAGTATATGAGTGAGTTGCACTGAAAAACTTAGAATATAAGAAACGCACAGTGTAGTACATAGTATATGAGTGAGTTGCACTGAAAAACTTAGAATATAAGAAACGCACAGTGTAGTACATAGTATATGAGTGAGTTGCACTGAAAAACTTAGAATATAAGAAACGCACAGTGTAGTACATAGTATATGAGTGAGTTGCACTGAAAAACTTAGAATATAAGAAACGCACAGTGTAGTACATAGTATATGAGTGAGTTGCACTGAAAAACTTAGAATATAAGAAACGCACAGTGTAGTACATAGTATATGAGTGAGTTGCACTGAAAAATTTAGAATATAAGAAACGCACAGTGTAGTACATAGTATATGAGTGAGTTGCACTGAAAAACTTAGAATTTAGAGAAACGCACAGTGTAGTACATAGTATATGAGTGAGTTGCACTGAAAAACTTAGAATATAAGAAACGCACAGTGTAGTACATAGTATATGAGTGAGTTGCACTGAAAAACTTAGAATTTACTGAAAAACCCGCATTACACGAAATGCACAGTGTAGTACATAGTATATGAGTGAGTTGCACTGAAAAACTTAGAATATAAGAAACGCACAGTGTAGTACATAGTATATGAGTGAGTTGCACTGAAAAACTTAGAATATAAGAAACGCACAGTGTAGTACATAGTATATGAGTGAGTTGCACTGAAAAACTTAGAATATAAGAAACGCACAGTGTAGTACATAGTATATGAGTGAGTTGCACTGAAAAACTTAGAATATAAGAAACGCACAGTGTAGTACATAGTATATGAGTGAGTTGCACTGAAAAACTTAGAATATAAGAAACGCACAGTGTAGGACATAGTATATGAGTGAGTTGCACTGAAAAACTTAGAATATAAGAAACGCACAGTGTAGTACATAGTATATGAGTGAGTTGCACTGAAAAACTTAGAATATAAGAAACGCACAGTGTAGTACATAGTATATGAGTGAGTTGCACTGAAAAACTTAGAATATAAGAAACGCACAGTGTAGTACATAGTATATGAGTGAGTTGCACTGAAAATCTTAGAATATAAGAAACGCACAGTGTAGTACATAGTATATGAGTGAGTTGCACTGAAAAACTTAGAATATAAGAAACGCACAGTGTAGTACATAGTATATGAGTGAGTTGCACTGAAAAACTTAGAATATAAGAAACGCACAGTGTAGTACATAGTATATGAGTGTGTTGCACTGAAAAATTTAGAATATAAGAAACGCACAGTGTAGTACATAGTATATGAGTGAGTTGCACTGAAAAACTTAGAATATAAGAAACGCACAGTGTAGTACATAGTATATGAGTGAGTTGCACTGAAAAACTTAGAATATAAGAAACGCACAGTGTAGTACATAGTATATGAGTGAGTTGCACTGAAAAACTTAGAATATAAGAAACGCACAGTGTAGTACATAGTATATGAGTGAGTTGCACTGAAAAACTTAGAATATAAGAAACGCACAGTGTAGTACATAGTATATGAGTGAGTTGCACTGAAAAACTTAGAATATAAGAAACGCACAGTGTAGTACATAGTATATGAGTGAGTTGCACTGAAAAACTTAAAATATAAGAAACGCACAGTGTAGTACATAGTATATGAGTGAGTTGCACTGAAAATCTTAGAATATAAGAAACGCACAGTGTAGTACATAGTATATGAGTGAGTTGCACTGAAAAACTTAGAATATAAGAAACGCACATTGTAGTACATAGTATATGAGTGAGTTGCACTGAAAAACTTAGAATATAAGAAACGCACAGTGTAGTACATAGTATATGAGTGAGTTGCACTGAAAAACTTAGAATATAAGAAACGCACAGTGTAGTACATAGTATATGAGTGAGTTGCACTGAAAAACTTAGAATATAATAAACGCACAGTGTAGTACATAGTATATGAGTGAGTTGCACTGAAAAACTTAGAATATAAGAAACGCACAGTGTAGTACATAGTATATGAGTGAGTTGCACTGAAAAATTTAGAATATAAGAAACGCACAGTGTAGTACATAGTATATGAGTGAGTTGCACTGAAAAACTTAGAATTTAGAGAAACGCACAGTGTAGTACATAGTATATGAGTGAGTTGCACTGAAAAACTTAGAATATAAGAAACGCACAGTGTAGTACATAGTATATGAGTGAGTTGCACTGAAAAACTTAGAATTTACTGAAAAACCCGCATTACACGAAATGCACAGTGTAGTACATAGTATATGAGTGAGTTGCACTGAAAAACTTAGAATATAAGAAACGCACAGTGTAGTACATAGTATATGAGTGAGTTGCACTGAAAAACTTAGAATATAAGAAACGCACAGTGTAGTACATAGTATATGAGTGAGTTGCACTGAAAAACTTAGAATATAAGAAACGCACAGTGTAGTACATAGTATATGAGTGAGTTGCACTGAAAAACTTAGAATATAAGAAACGCACAGTGTAGTACATAGTATATGAGTGAGTTGCACTGAAAAACTTAGAATATAAGAAACGCACAGTGTAGTACATAGTATATGAGTGAGTTGCACTGAAAAACTTAGAATATAAGAAACGCACAGTGTAGTACATAGTATATGAGTGAGTTGCACTGAAAAACTTAGAATATAAGAAACGCACAGTGTAGTACATAGTATATGAGTGAGTTGCACTGAAAAACTTAGAATATAAGAAACGCACAGTGTAGGACATAGTATATGAGTGAGTTGCACTGAAAAACTTAGAATATAAGAAACGCACAGTGTAGTACATAGTATATGAGTGAGTTGCACTGAAAAACTTAGAATATAAGAAACGCACAGTGTAGTACATAGTATATGAGTGAGTTGCACTGAAAAACTTAGAATATAAGAAACGCACAGTGTAGTACATAGTATATGAGTGAGTTGCACTGAAAAACTTAGAATATAAGAAACGCACAGTGTAGTACATAGTATATGAGTGAGTTGCACTGAAAAACTTAGAATATAAGAAACGCACAGTGTAGTACATAGTATATGAGTGAGTTGCACTGAAAAACTTAGAATATAAGAAACGCACAGTGTAGTACATAGTATATGAGTGTGTTGCACTGAAAAATTTAGAATATAAGAAACGCACAGTGTAGTACATAGTATATGAGTGAGTTGCACTGAAAAACTTAGAATATAAGAAACGCACAGTGTAGTACATAGTATATGAGTGAGTTGCACTGAAAAACTTAGAATATAAGAAACGCACAGTGTAGTACATAGTATATGAGTGAGTTGCACTGAAAAACTTAGAATATAAGAAACGCACAGTGTAGTACATAGTATATGAGTGAGTTGCACTGAAAAACTTAGAATATAAGAAACGCACAGTGTAGTACATAGTATATGAGTGAGTTGCACTGAAAAACTTAGAATATAAGAAACGCACAGTGTAGGACATAGTATATGAGTGAGTTGCACTGAAAAACTTAGAATATAAGAAACGCACAGTGTAGTACATAGTATATGAGTGAGTTGCACTGAAAAACTTAGAATATAAGAAACGCACAGTGTAGTACATAGTATATGAGTGAGTTGCACTGAAAAACTTAGAATATAAGAAACGCACAGTGTAGTACATAGTATATGAGTGAGTTGCACTGAAAAACTTAGAATATAAGAAACGCACAGTGTAGTACATAGTATATGAGTGAGTTGCACTGAAAAACTTAGAATATAAGAAACGCACAGTGTAGTACATAGTATATGAGTGAGTTGCACTGAAAAACTTAGAATATAAGAAACGCACAGTGTAGTACATAGTATATGAGTGTGTTGCACTGAAAAATTTAGAATATAAGAAACGCACAGTGTAGTACATAGTATATGAGTGAGTTGCACTGAAAAACTTAGAATATAAGAAACGCACAGTGTAGTACATAGTATATGAGTGAGTTGCACTGAAAAACTTAGAATTTAGAGAAACGCACAGTGTAGTACATAGTATATGAGTGATTTGCACTGAAAAACTTAGAATTTAGAGAAACACACAGTGTAGTACATAGTATATGAGTGATTGCACTGAAAAACTTAGAATATAAGAAACGCACAGTGTAGTACATAGTATATGAGTGAGTTGCACTGAAAAACTTAGAATATAAGAAACGCACAGTGTAGTACATTGTATATGAGTGAGTTGCACTGAAAAACTTAGAATTTAAGAAACGCACAGTGTAGTACATAGTATATGAGTGAGTTGCACTGAAAAACTTAGAATATAAGAAACGCACAGTGTAGTACATAGTATATGAGTGAGTTGCACTGAAAAACTTAGAATATAAGAAACGCACAGTCTAGTACATAGTATATGAGTGAGTTGCACTGAAAAACTTAGAATATAAGAAACGCACATTGTAGTACATAGTATATGAGTGAGTTGCACTGAAAAACTTAGAATATAAGAAACGCACAGTGTAGTACATAGTATATGAGTGAGTTGCACTGAAAAACTTAGAATATAAGAAACGCACAGTGTAGTACATAGTATATGAGTGAGTTGCACTGAAAAACTTAGAATATAATAAACGCACAGTGTAGTACATAGTATATGAGTGAGTTGCACTGAAAAACTTAGAATATAAGAAACGCACAGTGTAGTACATAGTATATGAGTGAGTTGCACTGAAAAATTTAGAATATAAGAAACGCACAGTGTAGTACATAGTATATGAGTGAGTTGCACTGAAAAACTTAGAATATAAGAAACGCACAGTGTAGTACATTGTATATGAGTGAGTTGCACTGAAAAACTTAGAATTTAAGAAACGCACAGTGTAGTACATAGTATATGAGTGAGTTGCACTGAAAAACTTAGAATATAAGAAACGCACATTATAGTACATAGTATATGAGTGAGTTGCACTGAAAAACTTAGAATATAAGAAACGCACAGTGTAGTACATAGTATATGAGTGAGTTGCACTGAAAAACTTAGAATATAAGAAACGCACAGTGTAGTACATAGTATATGAGTGAGTTGCACTGAAAAACTTAGAATATAAGAAACGCACAGTGTAGTACATAGTATATGAGTGAGTTGCACTGAAAAACTTAGAATATAAGAAACGCACAGTGTAGTACATAGTATATGAGTGAGTTGCACTGAAAAACTTAGAATATAAGAAACGCACAGTGTAGTACATAGTATATGAGTGAGTTGCACTGAAAAACTTAGAATATAAGAAACGCACAGTGTAGTACATAGTATATGAGTGAGTTGCACTGAAAAATTTAGAATATAAGAAACGCACAGTGTAGTACATAGTATATGAGTGAGTTGCACTGAAAAACTTAGAATTTAGAGAAACGCACAGTGTAGTACATAGTATATGAGTGAGTTGCACTGAAAAACTTAGAATATAAGAAACGCACAGTGTAGTACATAGTATATGAGTGAGTTGCACTGAAAAACTTAGAATATAAGAAACGCACAGTGTAGTACATAGTATATGAGTGAGTTGCACTGAAAAACTTAGAATATAAGAAACGCACAGTGTAGTACATAGTATATGAGTGAGTTGCACTGAAAAACTTAGAATATAAGAAACGCACAGTGTAGTACATAGTATATGAGTGAGTTGCACTGAAAAACTTAGAATATAAGAAACGCACAGTGTAGGACATAGTATATGAGTGAGTTGCACTGAAAAACTTAGAATATAAGAAACGCACAGTGTAGTACATAGTATATGAGTGAGTTGCACTGAAAAACTTAGAATATAAGAAACGCACAGTGTAGTACATAGTATATGAGTGAGTTGCACTGAAAAACTTAGAATATAAGAAACGCACAGTGTAGTACATAGTATATGAGTGAGTTGCACTGAAAAACTTAGAATATAAGAAACGCACAGTGTAGTACATAGTATATGAGTGAGTTGCACTGAAAAACTTAGAATATAAGAAACGCACAGTGTAGTACATAGTATATGAGTGAGTTGCACTGAAAAACTTAGAATATAAGAAACGCACAGTGTAGTACATAGTATATGAGTGTGTTGCACTGAAAAATTTAGAATATAAGAAACGCACAGTGTAGTACATAGTATATGAGTGAGTTGCACTGAAAAACTTAGAATATAAGAAACGCACAGTGTAGTACATAGTATATGAGTGAGTTGCACAGAAAAACTTAGAATTTAGAGAAACGCACAGTGTAGTACATAGTATATGAGTGATTTGCACTGAAAAACTTAGAATTTAGAGAAACACACAGTGTAGTACATAGTATATGAGTGAGTTGCACTGAAAAACTTAGAATATAAGAAACGCACAGTGTAGTACATAGTATATGAGTGAGTTGCACTGAAAAACTTAGAATATAAGAAACGCACAGTGTAGTACATTGTATATGAGTGAGTTGCACTGAAAAACTTAGAATTTAAGAAACGCACAGTGTAGTACATAGTATATGAGTGAGTTGCACTGAAAAACTTAGAATATAAGAAACGCACAGTGTAGTACATAGTATATGAGTGAGTTGCACTGAAAAACTTAGAATATAAGAAACGCACAGTCTAGTACATAGTATATGAGTGAGTTGCACTGAAAAACTTAGAATATAAGAAACGCACATTGTAGTACATAGTATATGAGTGAGTTGCACTGAAAAACTTAGAATATAAGAAACGCACAGTGTAGTACATAGTATATGAGTGAGTTGCACTGAAAAACTTAGAATATAAGAAACGCACAGTGTAGTACATAGTATATGAGTGAGTTGCACTGAAAAACTTAGAATATAATAAACGCACAGTGTAGTACATAGTATATGAGTGAGTTGCACTGAAAAACTTAGAATATAAGAAACGCACAGTGTAGTACATAGTATATGAGTGAGTTGCACTGAAAAACTTAGAATATAATAAACGCACAGTGTAGTACATAGTATATGAGTGAGTTGCACTGAAAAACTTAGAATATAAGAAACGCACAGTGTAGTACATAGTATATGAGTGAGTTGCACTGAAAAACTTAGAATATAAGAAACGCACAGTGTAGTACATAGTATATGAGTGAGTTGCACTGAAAAACTTAGAATATAAGAAACGCACAGTGTAGTACATAGTATATGAGTGAGTTGCACTGAAAAACTTAGAATATAAGAAACGCACAGTGTAGTACATAGTATATGAGTGAGTTGCACTGAAAAACTTAGAATATAAGAAACGCACAGTGTAGGACATAGTATATGAGTGAGTTGCACTGAAAAACTTAGAATATAAGAAACGCACAGTGTAGTACATAGTATATGAGTGAGTTGCACTGAAAAACTTAGAATATAAGAAACGCACAGTGTAGTACATAGTATATGAGTGAGTTGCACTGAAAAACTTAGAATATAAGAAACGCACAGTGTAGTACATAGTATATGAGTGAGTTGCACTGAAAAACTTAGAATATAAGAAACGCACAGTTTAGTACATAGTATATGAGTGAGTTGCACTGAAAAACTTAGAATATAAGAAACGCACAGTGTAGTACATAGTATATGAGTGAGTTGCACTGAAAAACTTAGAATATAAGAAACGCACAGTGTAGTACATAGTATATGAGTGTGTTGCACTGAAAAATTTAGAATATAAGAAACGCACAGTGTAGTACATAGTATATGAGTGAGTTGCACTGAAAAACTTAGAATATAAGAAACGCACAGTGTAGTACATAGTATATGAGTGAGTTGCACTGAAAAACTTAGAATATAAGAAACACACAGTGTAGTACATAGTATATGAGTGAGTTGCACTGAAAAACTTAGAATATAAGAAACGCACAGTGTAGTACATAGTATATGAGTGAGTTGCACTGAAAAACTTAGAATATAAGAAACGCACAGTGTAGTACATAGTATATGAGTGAGTTGCACTGAAAAACTTAGAATATAAGAAACGCACAGTGTAGTACATAGTATATGAGTGAGTTGCACTGAAAAACTTAGAATATAAGAAACGCACAGTGTAGTACATAGTATATGAGTGAGTTGCACTGAAAAACTTAGAATATAAGAAACGCACAGTGTAGTACATAGTATATGAGTGAGTTGCACTGAAAAACTTAGAATATAAGAAACGCACATTGTAGTACATAGTATATGAGTGAGTTGCACTGAAAAACTTAGAATATAAGAAACGCACAGTGTAGTACATAGTATATGAGTGAGTTGCACTGAAAAACTTAGAATATAAGAAACGCACAGTGTAGTACATAGTATATGAGTGAGTTGCACTGAAAAACTTAGAATATAATAAACGCACAGTGTAGTACATAGTATATGAGTGAGTTGCACTGAAAAACTTAGAATATAAGAAACGCACAGTGTAGTACATAGTATATGAGTGAGTTGCACTGAAAAATTTAGAATATAAGAAACGCACAGTGTAGTACATAGTATATGAGTGAGTTGCACTGAAAAACTTAGAATTTAGAGAAACGCACAGTGTAGTACATAGTATATGAGTGAGTTGCACTGAAAAACTTAGAATATAAGAAACGCACAGTATAGTACATAGTATATGAGTGAGTTGCACTGAAAAACTTAGAATTTACTGAAAAACCCGCATTACACGAAATGCACAGTGTAGTACATAGTATATGAGTGAGTTGCACTGAAAAACTTAGAATATAAGAAACGCACAGTGTAGTACATAGTATATGAGTGAGTTGCACTGAAAAACTTAGAATATAAGAAACGCACAGTGTAGTACATAGTATATGAGTGAGTTGCACTGAAAAACTTAGAATATAAGAAACGCACAGTGTAGTACATAGTATATGAGTGAGTTGCACTGAAAAACTTAGAATATAAGAAACGCACAGTGTAGTACATAGTATATGAGTGAGTTGCACTGAAAAACTTAGAATATAAGAAACGCACAGTGTAGTACATAGTATATGAGTGAGTTGCACTGAAAAACTTAGAATATAAGAAACGCACAGTGTAGTACATAGTATATGAGTGAGTTGCACTGAAAAACTTAGAATATAAGAAACGCACAGTGTAGTACATAGTATATGAGTGAGTTGCACTGAAAAACTTAGAATATAAGAAACGCACAGTGTAGTACATAGTATATGAGTGAGTTGCACTGAAAAACTTAGAATATAAGAAACGCACAGTGTAGTACATAGTATATGAGTGAGTTGCACTGAAAAACTTAGAATATAAGAAACGCACAGTGTAGTACATAGTATATGAGTGAGTTGCACTGAAAAACTTAGAATATAAGAAACGCACAGTGTAGTACATAGTATATGAGTGAGTTGCACTGAAAAACTTAGAATATAAGAAACGCACAGTGTAGTACATAGTATATGAGTGAGTTGCACTGAAAAACTTAGAATATAAGAAACGCACAGTGTAGTACATAGTATATGAGTGAGTTGCACTGAAAAATTTAGAATATAAGAAACGCACAGTGTAGTACATAGTATATGAGTGAGTTGCACTGAAAAACTTAGAATATAAGAAACGCACAGTGTAGTACATAGTATATGAGTGTGTTGCACTGAAAAATTTAGAATATAAGAAACGCACAGTGTAGTACATAGTATATGAGTGAGTTGCACTGAAAAACTTAGAATATAAGAAACGCACAGTGTAGTACATAGTATATGAGTGAGTTGCACTGAAAAACTTAGAATTTAGAGAAACGCACAGTGTAGTACATAGTATATGAGTGATTTGCACTGAAAAACTTAGAATTTAGAGAAACACACAGTGTAGTACATAGTATATGAGTGAGTTGCACTGAAAAACTTAGAATATAAGAAACGCACAGTGTAGTACATAGTATATGAGTGAGTTGCACTGAAAAACTTAGAATATAAGAAACGCACAGTGTAGTACATTGTATATGAGTGAGTTGCACTGAAAAACTTAGAATTTAAGAAACGCACAGTGTAGTACATAGTATATGAGTGAGTTGCACTGAAAAACTTAGAATATAAGAAACGCACAGTGTAGTACATAGTATATGAGTGAGTTGCACTGAAAAACTTAGAATATAAGAAACGCACAGTCTAGTACATAGTATATGAGTGAGTTGCACTGAAAAACTTAGAATATAAGAAACGCACATTGTAGTACATAGTATATGAGTGAGTTGCACTGAAAAACTTAGAATATAAGAAACGCACAGTGTAGTACATAGTATATGAGTGAGTTGCACTGAAAAACTTAGAATATAAGAAACGCACAGTGTAGTACATAGTATATGAGTGAGTTGCACTGAAAAACTTAGAATATAATAAACGCACAGTGTAGTACATAGTATATGAGTGAGTTGCACTGAAAAACTTAGAATATAAGAAACGCACAGTGTAGTACATAGTATATGAGTGAGTTGCACTGAAAAATTTAGAATATAAGAAACGCACAGTGTAGTACATAGTATATGAGTGAGTTGCACTGAAAAACTTAGAATATAAGAAACGCACAGTGTAGTACATTGTATATGAGTGAGTTGCACTGAAAAACTTAGAATTTAAGAAACGCACAGTGTAGTACATAGTATATGAGTGAGTTGCACTGAAAAACTTAGAATATAAGAAACGCACATTATAGTACATAGTATATGAGTGAGTTGCACTGAAAAACTTAGAATATAAGAAACGCACAGTGTAGTACATAGTATATGAGTGAGTTGCACTGAAAAACTTAGAATATAAGAAACGCACAGTGTAGTACATAGTATATGAGTGAGTTGCACTGAAAAACTTAGAATATAAGAAACGCACAGTGTAGTACATAGTATATGAGTGAGTTGCACTGAAAAACTTAGAATATAAGAAACGCACAGTGTAGTACATAGTATATGAGTGAGTTGCACTGAAAAACTTAGAATATAAGAAACGCACAGTGTAGTACATAGTATATGAGTGAGTTGCACTGAAAAACTTAGAATATAAGAAACGCACAGTGTAGTACATAGTATATGAGTGAGTTGCACTGAAAAATTTAGAATATAAGAAACGCACAGTGTAGTACATAGTATATGAGTGAGTTGCACTGAAAAACTTAGAATTTAGAGAAACGCACAGTGTAGTACATAGTATATGAGTGAGTTGCACTGAAAAACTTAGAATATAAGAAACGCACAGTGTAGTACATAGTATATGAGTGAGTTGCACTGAAAAACTTAGAATTTACTGAAAAACCCGCATTACACGAAATGCACAGTGTAGTACATAGTATATGAGTGAGTTGCACTGAAAAACTTAGAATATAAGAAACGCACAGTGTAGTACATAGTATATGAGTGAGTTGCACTGAAAAACTTAGAATATAAGAAACGCACAGTGTAGTACATAGTATATGAGTGAGTTGCACTGAAAAACTTAGAATATAAGAAACGCACAGTGTAGTACATAGTATATGAGTGAGTTGCACTGAAAAACTTAGAATATAAGAAACGCACAGTGTAGTACATAGTATATGAGTGAGTTGCACTGAAAAACTTAGAATATAAGAAACGCACAGTGTAGGACATAGTATATGAGTGAGTTGCACTGAAAAACTTAGAATATAAGAAACGCACAGTGTAGTACATAGTATATGAGTGAGTTGCACTGAAAAACTTAGAATATAAGAAACGCACAGTGTAGTACATAGTATATGAGTGAGTTGCACTGAAAAACTTAGAATATAAGAAACGCACAGTGTAGTACATAGTATATGAGTGAGTTGCACTGAAAAACTTAGAATATAAGAAACGCACAGTGTAGTACATAGTATATGAGTGAGTTGCACTGAAAAACTTAGAATATAAGAAACGCACAGTGTAGTACATAGTATATGAGTGAGTTGCACTGAAAAACTTAGAATATAAGAAACGCACAGTGTAGTACATAGTATATGAGTGTGTTGCACTGAAAAATTTAGAATATAAGAAACGCACAGTGTAGTACATAGTATATGAGTGAGTTGCACTGAAAAACTTAGAATATAAGAAACGCACAGTGTAGTACATAGTATATGAGTGAGTTGCACAGAAAAACTTAGAATTTAGAGAAACGCACAGTGTAGTACATAGTATATGAGTGATTTGCACTGAAAAACTTAGAATTTAGAGAAACACACAGTGTAGTACATAGTATATGAGTGAGTTGCACTGAAAAACTTAGAATATAAGAAACGCACAGTGTAGTACATAGTATATGAGTGAGTTGCACTGAAAAACTTAGAATATAAGAAACGCACAGTGTAGTACATTGTATATGAGTGAGTTGCACTGAAAAACTTAGAATTTAAGAAACGCACAGTGTAGTACATAGTATATGAGTGAGTTGCACTGAAAAACTTAGAATATAAGAAATGCACAGTGTAGTACATAGTATATGAGTGAGTTGCACTGAAAAACTTAGAATATAAGAAACGCACAGTCTAGTACATAGTATATGAGTGAGTTGCACTGAAAAACTTAGAATATAAGAAACGCACACTGTAGTACATAGTATATGAGTGAGTTGCACTGAAAAACTTAGAATATAAGAAACGCACAGTGTAGTACATAGTATATGAGTGAGTTGCACTGAAAAACTTAGAATATAAGAAACGCACAGTGTAGTACATAGTATATGAGTGAGTTGCACTGAAAAACTTAGAATATAATAAACGCACAGTGTAGTACATAGTATATGAGTGAGTTGCACTGAAAAACTTAGAATATAAGAAACGCACAGTGTAGTACATAGTATATGAGTGAGTTGCACTGAAAAATTTAGAATATAAGAAACGCACAGTGTAGTACATAGTATATGAGTGAGTTGCACTGAAAAACTTAGAATTTAGAGAAACGCACAGTGTAGTACATAGTATATGAGTGAGTTGCACTGAAAAACTTAGAATATAAGAAACGCACAGTGTAGTACATAGTATATGAGTGAGTTGCACTGAAAAACTTAGAATTTACTGAAAAACCCGCATTACACGAAATGCACAGTGTAGTACATAGTATATGAGTGAGTTGCACTGAAAAACTTAGAATATAAGAAACGCACAGTGTAGTACATAGTATATGAGTGAGTTGCACTGAAAAACTTAGAATATAAGAAACGCACAGTGTAGTACATAGTATATGAGTGAGTTGCACTGAAAAACTTAGAATATAAGAAACGCACAGTGTAGTACATAGTATATGAGTGAGTTGCACTGAAAAACTTAGAATATAAGAAACGCACAGTGTAGTACATAGTATATGAGTGAGTTGCACTGAAAAACTTAGAATATAAGAAACGCACAGTGTAGTACATAGTATATGAGTGAGTTGCACTGAAAAACTTAGAATATAAGAAACGCACAGTGTAGTACATAGTATATGAGTGAGTTGCGATGAAAAACTTAGAATATAAGAAACGCACAGTGTAGTACATAGTATATGAGTGAGTTGCACTGAAAAACTTAGAATATAAGAAACGCACAGTGTAGTACATAGTATATGAGTGAGTTGCACTGAAAAACTTAGAATATAAGAAACGCACAGTGTAGTACATAGTATATGAGTGAGTTGCACTGAAAAACTTAGAATATAAGAAACGCACAGTGTAGTACATAGTATATGAGTGAGTTGCACTGAAAAACTTAGAATATAAGAAACGCACAGTGTAGTACATAGTATATGAGTGAGTTGCACTGAAAAACTTAGAATTTATGAAAAACCCGCATTACACGAAATGCACAGTGTAGTACATAGTATATGAGTGAGTTGCACTCAAAAACTTAGAATATAAGAAACGCACAGTGTAGTACATAGTATATGAGTGAGTTGCACTGAAAAACTTAGAATATAAGAAACGCACAGTGTAGTACATAGTATATGAGTGAGTTGCACTGAAAAACTTAGAATATAAGAAACGCACAGTGTAGTACATAGTATATGAGTGAGTTGCACTGAAAAACTTAGAATTTACTGAAAAACCCGCATTACACGAAATGCACAGTGTAGTACATAGTATATGAGTGAGTTGCACTGAAAAACTTAGAATATAAGAAACGCACAGTGTAGTACATAGTATATGAGTGAGTTGCACTGAAAAACTTAGAATATAAGAAACGCACAGTGTAGTACATAGTATATGAGTGAGTTGCACTGAAAAACTTAGAATATAAGAAACGCACAGTGTAGTACATAGTATATGAGTGAGTTGCACTGAAAAACTTAGAATATAAGAAACGCACAGTGTAGTACATAGTATATGAGTGAGTTGCACTGAAAAACTTAGAATATAAGAAACGCACAGTGTAGGACATAGTATATGAGTGAGTTGCACTGAAAAACTTAGAATATAAGAAACGCACAGTGTAGTACATAGTATATGAGTGAGTTGCACTGAAAAACTTAGAATATAAGAAACGCACAGTGTAGTACATAGTATATGAGTGAGTTGCACTGAAAAACTTAGAATATAAGAAACGCACAGTGTAGTACATAGTATATGAGTGAGTTGCACTGAAAAACTTAGAATATAAGAAACGCACAGTGTAGTACATAGTATATGAGTGAGTTGCACTGAAAAACTTAGAATATAAGAAACGCACAGTGTAGTACATAGTATATGAGTGAGTTGCACTGAAAAACTTAGAATATAAGAAACGCACAGTGTAGTACATAGTATATGAGTGTGTTGCACTGAAAAATTTAGAATATAAGAAACGCACAGTGTAGTACATAGTATATGAGTGAGTTGCACTGAAAAACTTAGAATATAAGAAACGCACAGTGTAGTACATAGTATATGAGTGAGTTGCACAGAAAAACTTAGAATTTAGAGAAACGCACAGTGTAGTACATAGTATATGAGTGATTTGCACTGAAAAACTTAGAATTTAGAGAAACACACAGTGTAGTACATAGTATATGAGTGAGTTGCACTGAAAAACTTAGAATATAAGAAACGCACAGTGTAGTACATAGTATATGAGTGAGTTGCACTGAAAAACTTAGAATATAAGAAACGCACAGTGTAGTACATTGTATATGAGTGAGTTGCACTGAAAAACTTAGAATTTAAGAAACGCACAGTGTAGTACATAGTATATGAGTGAGTTGCACTGAAAAACTTAGAATATAAGAAACGCACAGTGTAGTACATAGTATATGAGTGAGTTGCACTGAAAAACTTAGAATATAAGAAACGCACAGTCTAGTACATAGTATATGAGTGAGTTGCACTGAAAAACTTAGAATATAAGAAACGCACACTGTAGTACATAGTATATCAGTGAGTTGCACTGAAAAACTTAGAATATAAGAAACGCACAGTGTAGTACATAGTATATGAGTGAGTTGCACTGAAAAACTTAGAATATAAGAAACGCACAGTGTAGTACATAGTATATGAGTGAGTTGCACTGAAAAACTTAGAATATAATAAACGCACAGTGTAGTACATAGTATATGAGTGAGTTGCACTGAAAAACTTAGAATATAAGAAACGCACAGTGTAGTACATAGTATATGAGTGAGTTGCACTGAAAAATTTAGAATATAAGAAACGCACAGTGTAGTACATAGTATATGAGTGAGTTGCACTGAAAAACTTAGAATTTAGAGAAACGCACAGTGTAGTACATAGTATATGAGTGAGTTGCACTGAAAAACTTAGAATATAAGAAACGCACAGTGTAGTACATAGTATATGAGTGAGTTGCACTGAAAAACTTAGAATTTACTGAAAAACCCGCATTACACGAAATGCACAGTGTAGTACATAGTATATGAGTGAGTTGCACTGAAAAACTTAGAATATAAGAAACGCACAGTGTAGTACATAGTATATGAGTGAGTTGCACTGAAAAACTTAGAATATAAGAAACGCACAGTGTAGTACATAGTATATGAGTGAGTTGCACTGAAAAACTTAGAATATAAGAAACGCACAGTGTAGTACATAGTATATGAGTGAGTTGCACTGAAAAACTTAGAATATAAGAAACGCACAGTGTAGTACATAGTATATGAGTGAGTTGCACTGAAAAACTTAGAATATAAGAAACGCACAGTGTAGTACATAGTATATGAGTGAGTTGCACTGAAAAACTTAGAATATAAGAAACGCACAGTGTAGTACATAGTATATGAGTGAGTTGCGATGAAAAACTTAGAATATAAGAAACGCACAGTGTAGTACATAGTATATGAGTGAGTTGCACTGAAAAACTTAGAATATAAGAAACGCACAGTGTAGTACATAGTATATGAGTGAGTTGCACTGAAAAACTTAGAATATAAGAAACGCACAGTGTAGTACATAGTATATGAGTGAGTTGCACTGAAAAACTTAGAATATAAGAAACGCACAGTGTAGTACATAGTATATGAGTGAGTTGCACTGAAAAACTTAGAATATAAGAAACGCACAGTGTAGTACATAGTATATGAGTGAGTTGCACTGAAAAACTTAGAATTTATGAAAAACCCGCATTACACGAAATGCACAGTGTAGTACATAGTATATGAGTGAGTTGCACTCAAAAACTTAGAATATAAGAAACGCACAGTGTAGTACATAGTATATGAGTGAGTTGCACTGAAAAACTTAGAATATAAGAAACGCACAGTGTAGTACATAGTATATGAGTGAGTTGCACTGAAAAACTTAGAATATAAGAAACGCACAGTGTAGTACATAGTATATGAGTGAGTTGCACTGAAAAACTTATAATATAAGAAACGCACAGTGTAGTACATAGTATATGAGTGAGTTGCACTGAAAAACTTAGAATATAAGAAACGCACAGTGTAGTACATAGTATATGAGTGAGTTGCACTGAAAAACTTAGAATATAAGAAACGCACAGTGTAGTAAATAGTATATGAGTGAGTTGCACTGAAAAACTTAGAATATAAGAAACGCACAGTGTAGTACATAGTATATGAGTGAGTTGCGATGAAAAACTTAGAATATAAGAAACGCACAGTGTAGTACATATTATATGAGTGAGTTGCACTGAAAAACATAGAATATAAGAAACGCACAGTGTAGTACATAGTATATGAGTGAGTTGCACGGAAAAACCTAGAATTTAAGAAAAGCACAGTGTAGTACATAGTATATGAGTGAGTTGCACTGAAAAACCTAGAATTTAAGAAACGCACAGTGTAGTACATAGTATATGAGTGAGTTGCACTGAAAAACTTAGAATATAAGAAATGCACAGTGTAGTACATAGTATATGAGTGAGTTGCACTGAAAAACTTAGAATATAAGAAACGCACAGTGTAGTACATAGTATATGAGTGAGTTGCACTGAAAAACTTAGAATATAAGAAACGCACAGTGTAGTACATAGTATATGAGTGAGTTGCACTGAAAAACTTAGAATATAAGAAACGCACAGTGTAGTACATAGTATATGAGTGAGTTGCACTGAAAAACTTAGAATATAAGAAACGCACAGTGTAGTACATAGTATATGAGTGAGTTGCACTGAAAAACTTAGAATATAAGAAACGCACAGTGTAGTACATAGTATATGAGTGAGTTGCACTGAAAAACTTAGAATATAAGAAACGCACAGTGTAGTACATAGTATATGAGTGAGTTGCACTGAAAAACTTAGAATTTAAGAAACGCACAGTGTAGTACATAGTATATGAGTGAGTTGCACTGAAAAACTTAGAATATAAGAAACGCACAGTGTAGTACAAAGTATATAAGTGAGTTGCACTGAAAAACTTAGAATATAAGAAACGCACAGTGTAATACATAGTATATGAGTGAGTTGCACTGAAAAACTTAGAATATAAGAAACGCACATTGTAGTACATAGTATATGAGTGAGTTGCACGGAAAAACCTAGAATTTAAGAAACGCACAGTGTAGTACATAGTATATGAGTGAGTTGCACTGAAAAACTTAGAATTTAAGAAACGCACAGTGTAGTACATAGTATATGAGTGAGTTGCACTGAAAAACTTAGAATATAAGAAACGCACAGTGTAGTACATAGTATATGAGTGAGTTGCACTGAAAAACTTAGAATATAAGAAACGCACAGTGTAGTACATAGTATATGAGTGAGTTGCACTGAAAAACTTAGAATATAAGAAACGCACAGTGTAGTACATAGTATATGAGTGAGTTGCACTGAAAAACTTAGAATATAAGAAACGCACAGTGTAGTACATAGTATATGAGTGAGTTGCACTGAAAAACTTAGAATATAAGAAACGCACAGTGTAGTACATAGTATATGAGTGAGTTGCACTGAAAAACTTAGAATATAAGAAACGCACAGTGTAGTACATAGTATATGAGTGAGTTGCACTGAAAAACTTAGAATATAAGAAACGCACAGTGTAGTACAAAGTATATGAGTGAGTTGCACTGAAAAACTTAGAATTTAAAAAACGCACAGTGTAGTACATAGTATATGAGTGAGTTGCACTGAAAAACTTAGAATATAAGAAACGCACAGCGTAGTACAAAGTATATGAGTGAGTTGCACTGAAAAACTTAGAATATAAGAAACGCACAGTGTAGTACATAGTATATGAGTGAGTTGCACTGAAAAACTTAGAATATAAGAAACGCACAGTGTAGTACATAGTATATGAGTGAGTTGCACTGAAAAACTTAGAATTTACTGAAAAACCCGCATTACACGAAATGCACAGTGTAGTACATAGTATATGAGTGAGTTGCACTGAAAAACTTAGAATATAAGAAACGCACAGTGTAGTACATAGTATATGAGTGAGTTGCCCTGAAAAACTTAGAATATAAGAAACGCACAGTGTAGTACATAGTATATGAGTGAGTTGCACTGAAAAACTTAGAATATAAGAAACGTACAGTGTAGTACATAGTATATGAGTGAGTTGCACTGAAAAACTAGAATATAAGAAACGCACAGTGTAGTACATAGTATATGAGTGAGTTGCACTGAAAAACTTAGAATATAAGAAACGCACAGTGTAGTACATAGTATATGAGTGAGTTGCACTGAAAAACTTAGAATATAAGAAACGCACAGTGTAGTACATAGTATATGAGTGAGTTGCACTGAAAAATTTAGAATATAAGAAACGCACAGTGTAGTACATAGTATATGAGTGAGTTGCACTGAAAAACTTAGAATTTAGAGAAACGCACAGTGTAGTACATAGTATATGAGTGAGTTGCACTGAAAAACTTAGAATATAAGAAACGCACAGTGTAGTACATAGTATATGAGTGAGTTGCACTGAAAAACTTAGAATTTACTGAAAAACCCGCATTACACGAAATGCACAGTGTAGTACATAGTATATGAGTGAGTTGCACTGAAAAACTTAGAATATAAGAAACGCACAGTGTAGTACATAGTATATGAGTGAGTTGCACTGAAAAACTTAGAATATAAGAAACGCACAGTGTAGTACATAGTATATGAGTGAGTTGCACTGAAAAACTTAGAATATAAGAAACGCACAGTGTAGTACATAGTATATGAGTGAGTTGCACTGAAAAACTTAGAATATAAGAAACGCACAGTGTAGTACATAGTATATGAGTGAGTTGCACTGAAAAACTTAGAATATAAGAAACGCACAGTGTAGTACATAGTATATGAGTGAGTTGCACTGAAAAACTTAGAATATAAGAAACGCACAGTGTAGTACATAGTATATGAGTGAGTTGCGATGAAAAACTTAGAATATAAGAAACGCACAGTGTAGTACATAGTATATGAGTGAGTTGCACTGAAAAACTTAGAATATAAGAAACGCACAGTGTAGTACATAGTATATGAGTGAGTTGCACTGAAAAACTTAGAATATAAGAAACGCACAGTGTAGTACATAGTATATGAGTGAGTTGCACTGAAAAACTTAGAATATAAGAAACGCACAGTGTAGTACATAGTATATGAGTGAGTTGCACTGAAAAACTTAGAATATAAGAAACGCACAGTGTAGTACATAGTATATGAGTGAGTTGCACTGAAAAACTTAGAATTTATGAAAAACCCGCATTACACGAAATGCACAGTGTAGTACATAGTATATGAGTGAGTTGCACTCAAAAACTTAGAATATAAGAAACGCACAGTGTAGTACATAGTATATGAGTGAGTTGCACTGAAAAACTTAGAATATAAGAAACGCACAGTGTAGTACATAGTATATGAGTGAGTTGCACTGAAAAACTTAGAATATAAGAAACGCACAGTGTAGTACATAGTATATGAGTGAGTTGCACTGAAAAACTTATAATATAAGAAACGCACAGTGTAGTACATAGTATATGAGTGAGTTGCACTGAAAAACTTAGAATATAAGAAACGCACAGTGTAGTACATAGTATATGAGTGAGTTGCACTGAAAAACTTAGAATATAAGAAACGCACAGTGTAGTAAATAGTATATGAGTGAGTTGCACTGAAAAACTTAGAATATAAGAAACGCACAGTGTAGTACATAGTATATGAGTGAGTTGCGATGAAAAACTTAGAATATAAGAAACGCACAGTGTAGTACATATTATATGAGTGAGTTGCACTGAAAAACATAGAATATAAGAAACGCACAGTGTAGTACATAGTATATGAGTGAGTTGCACGGAAAAACCTAGAATTTAAGAAAAGCACAGTGTAGTACATAGTATATGAGTGAGTTGCACTGAAAAACCTAGAATTTAAGAAACGCACAGTGTAGTACATAGTATATGAGTGAGTTGCACTGAAAAACTTAGAATATAAGAAATGCACAGTGTAGTACATAGTATATGAGTGAGTTGCACTGAAAAACTTAGAATATAAGAAACGCACAGTGTAGTACATAGTATATGAGTGAGTTGCACTGAAAAACTTAGAATATAAGAAACGCACAGTGTAGTACATAGTATATGAGTGAGTTGCACTGAAAAACTTAGAATATAAGAAACGCACAGTGTAGTACATAGTATATGAGTGAGTTGCACTGAAAAACTTAGAATATAAGAAACGCACAGTGTAGTACATAGTATATGAGTGAGTTGCACTGAAAAACTTAGAATATAAGAAACGCACAGTGTAGTACATAGTATATGAGTGAGTTGCACTGAAAAACTTAGAATATAAGAAACGCACAGTGTAGTACATAGTATATGAGTGAGTTGCACTGAAAAACTTAGAATTTAAGAAACGCACAGTGTAGTACATAGTATATGAGTGAGTTGCACTGAAAAACTTAGAATATAAGAAACGCACAGTGTAGTACAAAGTATATAAGTGAGTTGCACTGAAAAACTTAGAATATAAGAAACGCACAGTGTAATACATAGTATATGAGTGAGTTGCACTGAAAAACTTAGAATATAAGAAACGCACATTGTAGTACATAGTATATGAGTGAGTTGCACGGAAAAACCTAGAATTTAAGAAACGCACAGTGTAGTACATAGTATATGAGTGAGTTGCACTGAAAAACTTAGAATTTAAGAAACGCACAGTGTAGTACATAGTATATGAGTGAGTTGCACTGAAAAACTTAGAATATAAGAAACGCACAGTGTAGTACATAGTATATGAGTGAGTTGCACTGAAAAACTTAGAATATAAGAAACGCACAGTGTAGTACATAGTATATGAGTGAGTTGCACTGAAAAACTTAGAATATAAGAAACGCACAGTGTAGTACATAGTATATGAGTGAGTTGCACTGAAAAACTTAGAATATAAGAAACGCACAGTGTAGTACATAGTATATGAGTGAGTTGCACTGAAAAACTTAGAATATAAGAAACGCACAGTGTAGTACATAGTATATGAGTGAGTTGCACTGAAAAACTTAGAATATAAGAAACGCACAGTGTAGTACATAGTATATGAGTGAGTTGCACTGAAAAACTTAGAATATAAGAAACGCACAGTGTAGTACAAAGTATATGAGTGAGTTGCACTGAAAAACTTAGAATTTAAGAAACGCACAGTGTAGTACATAGTATATGAGTGAGTTGCACTGAAAAACTTAGAATATAAGAAACGCACAGCGTAGTACAAAGTATATGAGTGAGTTGCACTGAAAAACTTAGAATATAAGAAACGCACAGTGTAGTACATAGTATATGAGTGAGTTGCACTGAAAAACTTAGAATATAAGAAACGCACAGTATAGTACATAGTATATGAGTGAGTTGCACTGAAAAACTTAGAATTTACTGAAAAACCCGCATTACACGAAATGCACAGTGTAGTACATAGTATATGAGTGAGTTGCACTGAAAAACTTAGAATATAAGAAACGCACAGTGTAGTACATAGTATATGAGTGAGTTGCCCTGAAAAACTTAGAATATAAGAAACGCACAGTGTAGTACATAGTATATGAGTGAGTTGCACTGAAAAACTTAGAATATAAGAAACGTACAGTGTAGTACATAGTATATGAGTGAGTTGCACTGAAAAACTAGAATATAAGAAACGCACAGTGTAGTACATAGTATATGAGTGAGTTGCACTGAAAAACTTAGAATATAAGAAACGCACAGTGTAGTACATAGTATATGAGTGAGTTGCACTGAAAAACTTAGAATATAAGAAACGCACAGTGTAGTACATAGTATATGAGTGAGTTGCACTGAAAAACTTAGAATTTAGAGAAACGCACAGTGTAGTACATAGTATATGAGTGAGTTGCACTGAAAAACTTAGAATATAATAAACGCACAGTGTAGTACATAGTATATGAGTGAGTTGCACTGAAAAACTTAGAATATAAGAAACGCACAGTGTAGTACATAGTATATGAGTGAGTTGCACTGAAAAATTTAGAATATAAGAAACGCACAGTGTAGTACATAGTATATGAGTGAGTTGCACTGAAAAACTTAGAATTTAGAGAAACGCACAGTGTAGTACATAGTATATGAGTGAGTTGCACTGAAAAACTTAGAATATAAGAAACGCACAGTGTAGTACATAGTATATGAGTAAGTTGCACTGAAAAACTTAGAATATAAGAAACGCACAGTGTAGTACATAGTATATGAGTGAGTTGCACTGAAAAACTTAGAATTTAAGAAACGCACAGTGTAGTACATAGTATATGAGTGAGTTGCACTGAAAAACTTAGAATTTACTGAAAAACCCGCATTACACGAAATGCACAGTGTAGTACATAGTATATGAGTGAGTTGCACTGAAAAACTTAGAATATAAGAAACGCACAGTGTAGTACATAGTATATGAGTGAGTTGCACTGAAAAACTTAGAATATAAGAAACGCACAGTGTAGTACATAGTATATGAGTGAGTTGCACTGAAAAACTTAGAATCTAAGAAACGCACAGTGTAGTACATAGTATATGAGTGAGTTGCACTGAAAAACTTAGAATATAAGAAACGCACAGTGTAGTACATAGTATATGAGTGAGTTGCGATGAAAAACTTAGAATATAAGAAACGCACAGTGTAGTACATAGTATATGAGTGAGTTGCACTGAAAAACTTAGAATATAAGAAACGCACAGTGTAGTACATAGTATATGAGTGAGTTGCACTGAAAAACTTAGAATATAAGAAACGCACAGTGTAGTCAATAGTATATGAGTGAGTTGCACGGAAAAACTTAGAATATAAGAAACGCACATTGTAGTACATAGTATATGAGTGAGTTGCACGGAAAAACCTAGAATTTAAGAAACGCACAGTGTAGTACATAGTATATGAGTGAGTTGCACTGAAAAACTTAGAATATAAGAAACGCACAGTGTAGTACATAGTATATGAGTGAGTTGCACTGAAAAACTTAGAATATAAGAAACGCACAGTGTAGTACATAGTATATGAGTGAGTTGCACTGAAAAACTTAGAATATAAGAAACGCACAGTGTAGTACATAGTATATGAGTGAGTTGCACTCAAAAACTTAGAATATAAGAAACGCACAGTGTAGTACATAGTATATGAGTGAGTTGCACTGAAAAACTTAGAATAAAGAAACGCACAGTGTAGTACATAGTATATGAGTGAGTTGCACTGAAAAACTTAGAATATAAGAAACGCACAGTGTAGTACATAGTATATGAGTGAGTTGCACTGAAAAACTTAGAATATAAGAAACGCACAGTGTAGTACATAGTATATGAGTGAGTTGCACTGAAAAACTTAGAATTTAAGAAACGCACAGTGTAGTACATAGTATATGAGTGAGTTGCACTGAAAAACTTAGAATATAAGAAACGCACAGTGTAGTACAAAGTATATGAGTGAGTTGCACTGAAAAACTTAGAATATAAGAAACGCACAGTGTAGTACATAGTATATGAGTGAGTTGCACTGAAAAACTTAGAATATAAGAAACGCACAGTGTAGTACATAGTATATGAGTGAGTTGCACTGAAAAACTTAGAATTTACTGAAAAACCCGCATTACACGAAATGCACAGTGTAGTACATAGTATATGAGTGAGTTGCACTGAAAAACTTAGAATATAAGAAACGCACAGTGTAGTACATAGTATATGAGTGAGTTGCACTGAAAAAGTTAGAATATAAGAAACGCACAGTGTAGTACATAGTATATGAGTGAGTTGCACTGAAAAACTTAGAATTTAGGGAAACGCACAGTGTAGTACATAGTATATGAGTGAGTTGCACTGAAAAACTTAGAATATAAGAAACGCACAGTGTAGTACATAGTATATGAGTGAGTTGCACTGAAAAACTTAGAATATAAGAAACGCACAGTGTAGTACATAGTATATGAGTGAGTTGCACTGAAAAACTTAGAATTTACTGAAAAACCCGCATTACACGAAATGCACAGTGTAGTACATAGTATATGAGTGAGTTGCACTGAAAAACTTAGAATATAAGAAACGCACAGTGTAGTACATAGTATATGAGTGAGTTGCACTGAAAAACTTAGAATATAAGAAACGCACAGTGTAGTACATTGTATATGAGTGAGTTGCACTGAAAAACTTAGAATTTAAGAAACGCACAGTGTAGTACATAGTATATGAGTGAGTTGCCCTGAAAAACTTAGAATATAAGAAACGCACAGTGTAGTACATAGTATATGAGTGAGTTGCACTGAAAAACTTAGAATATAAGAAACGCACAGTGTAGTACATAGTATATGAGTGAGTTGCACTGAAAAACTAGAATATAAGAAACGCACAGTGTAGTACATAGTATATGAGTGAGTTGCACTGAAAAACTTAGAATATAAGAAACGCACAGTGTAGTACATAGTATATGAGTGAGTTGCACTGAAAAACTTAGAATATAAGAAACGCACAGTGTAGTACATAGTATATGAGTGAGTTGCACTGAAAAACTTAGAATTTAGAGAAACGCACAGTGTAGTACATAGTATATGAGTGAGTTGCACTGAAAAACTTAGAATATAATAAACGCACAGTGTAGTACATAGTATATGAGTGAGTTGCACTGAAAAACTTAGAATATAAGAAACGCACAGTGTAGTACATAGTATATGAGTGAGTTGCACTGAAAAATTTAGAATATAAGAAACGCACAGTGTAGTACATAGTATATGAGTGAGTTGCACTGAAAAACTTAGAATTTAGAGAAACGCACAGTGTAGTACATAGTATATGAGTGAGTTGCACTGAAAAACTTAGAATATAAGAAACGCACAGTGTAGTACATAGTATATGAGTAAGTTGCACTGAAAAACTTAGAATATAAGAAACGCACAGTGTAGTACATAGTATATGAGTGAGTTGCACTGAAAAACTTAGAATTTAAGAAACGCACAGTGTAGTACATAGTATATGAGTGAGTTGCACTGAAAAACTTAGAATTTACTGAAAAACCCGCATTACACGAAATGCACAGTGTAGTACATAGTATATGAGTGAGTTGCACTGAAAAACTTAGAATATAAGAAACGCACAGTGTAGTACATAGTATATGAGTGAGTTGCACTGAAAAACTTAGAATATAAGAAACGCACAGTGTAGTACATAGTATATGAGTGAGTTGCACTGAAAAACTTAGAATATAAGAAACGCACAGTGTAGTACATAGTATATGAGTGAGTTGCACTGAAAAACTTAGAATATAAGAAACGCACAGTGTAGTACATAGTATATGAGTGAGTTGCGATGAAAAACTTAGAATATAAGAAACGCACAGTGTAGTACATAGTATATGAGTGAGTTGCACTGAAAAACTTAGAATATAAGAAACGCACAGTGTAGTACATAGTATATGAGTGAGTTGCACTGAAAAACTTAGAATATAAGAAACGCACAGTGTAGTACATAGTATATGAGTGAGTTGCACGGAAAAACTTAGAATATAAGAAACGCACATTGTAGTACATAGTATATGAGTGAGTTGCACGGAAAAACCTAGAATTTAAGAAACGCACAGTGTAGTACATAGTATATGAGTGAGTTGCACTGAAAAACTTAGAATATAAGAAACGCACAGTGTAGTACATAGTATATGAGTGAGTTGCACTGAAAAACTTAGAATATAAGAAACGCACAGTGTAGTACATAGTATATGAGTGAGTTGCACTGAAAAACTTAGAATATAAGAAACGCACAGTGTAGTACATAGTATATGAGTGAGTTGCACTCAAAAACTTAGAATATAAGAAACGCACAGTGTAGTACATAGTATATGAGTGAGTTGCACTGAAAAACTTAGAATAAAGAAACGCACAGTGTAGTACATAGTATATGAGTGAGTTGCACTGAAAAACTTAGAATATAAGAAACGCACAGTGTAGTACATAGTATATGAGTGAGTTGCACTGAAAAACTTAGAATATAAGAAACGCACAGTGTAGTACATAGTATATGAGTGAGTTGCACTGAAAAACTTAGAATTTAAGAAACGCACAGTGTAGTACATAGTATATGAGTGAGTTGCACTGAAAAACTTAGAATATAAGAAACGCACAGTGTAGTACAAAGTATATGAGTGAGTTGCACTGAAAAACTTAGAATATAAGAAACGCACAGTGTAGTACATAGTATATGAGTGAGTTGCACTGAAAAACTTAGAATATAAGAAACGCACAGTGTAGTACATAGTATATGAGTGAGTTGCACTGAAAAACTTAGAATTTACTGAAAAACCCGCATTACACGAAATGCACAGTGTAGTACATAGTATATGAGTGAGTTGCACTGAAAAACTTAGAATATAAGAAACGCACAGTGTAGTACATAGTATATGAGTGAGTTGCACTGAAAAAGTTAGAATATAAGAAACGCACAGTGTAGTACATAGTATATGAGTGAGTTGCACTGAAAAACTTAGAATTTAGGGAAACGCACAGTGTAGTACATAGTATATGAGTGAGTTGCACTGAAAAACTTAGAATATAAGAAACGCACAGTGTAGTACATAGTATATGAGTGAGTTGCACTGAAAAACTTAGAATATAAGAAACGCACAGTGTAGTACATAGTATATGAGTGAGTTGCACTGAAAAACTTAGAATTTACTGAAAAACCCGCATTACACGAAATGCACAGTGTAGTACATAGTATATGAGTGAGTTGCACTGAAAAACTTAGAATATAAGAAACGCACAGTGTAGTACATAGTATATGAGTGAGTTGCACTGAAAAACTTAGAATATAAGAAACGCACAGTGTAGTACATTGTATATGAGTGAGTTGCACTGAAAAACTTAGAATTTAAGAAACGCACAGTGTAGTACATAGTATATGAGTGAGTTGCCCTGAAAAACTTAGAATATAAGAAACGCACAGTGTAGTACATAGTATATGAGTGAGTTGCACTGAAAAACTTAGAATATAAGAAACGCACAGTGTAGTACATAGTATATGAGTGAGTTGCACTGAAAAACTAGAATATAAGAAACGCACAGTGTAGTACATAGTATATGAGTGAGTTGCACTGAAAAACTTAGAATATAAGAAACGCACAGTGTAGTACATAGTATATGAGTGAGTTGCACTGAAAAACTTAGAATATAAGAAACGCACAGTGTAGTACATAGTATATGAGTGAGTTGCACTGAAAAACTTAGAATTTAGAGAAACGCACAGTGTAGTACATAGTATATGAGTGAGTTGCACTGAAAAACTTAGAATATAATAAACGCACAGTGTAGTACATAGTATATGAGTGAGTTGCACTGAAAAACTTAGAATTTAGGGAAACGCACAGTGTAGTACATAGTATATGAGTGAGTTGCACTGAAAAATTTAGAATATAAGAAACGCACAGTGTAGTACATAGTATATGAGTGAGTTGCACTGAAAAACTTAGAATTTAGAGAAACGCACAGTGTAGTACATAGTATATGAGTGAGTTGCACTGAAAAACTTAGAATTTACTGAAAAACCCGCATTACACGAAATGCACAGTGTAGTACATAGTATATGAGTGAGTTGCACTGAAAAACTTAGAATATAAGAAACGCACAGTGTAGTACATAGTATATGAGTGAGTTGCACTGAAAAACTTAGAATATAAGAAACGCACAGTGTAGTACATTGTATATGAGTGAGTTGCACTGAAAAACTTAGAATTTAAGAAACGCACAGTGTAGTACATAGTATATGAGTGAGTTGCCCTGAAAAACTTAGAATATAAGAAACGCACAGTGTAGTACATAGTATATGAGTGAGTTGCACTGAAAAACTTAGAATATAAGAAACGCACAGTGTAGTACATAGTATATGAGTGAGTTGCACTGAAAAACTAGAATATAAGAAACGCACAGTGTAGTACATAGTATATGAGTGAGTTGCACTGAAAAACTTAGAATATAAGAAACGCACAGTGTAGTACATAGTATATGAGTGAGTTGCACTGAAAAACTTAGAATATAAGAAACGCACAGTGTAGTACATAGTATATGAGTGAGTTGCACTGAAAAACTTAGAATTTAGAGAAACGCACAGTGTAGTACATAGTATATGAGTGAGTTGCACTGAAAAACTTAGAATATAATAAACGCACAGTGTAGTACATAGTATATGAGTGAGTTGCACTGAAAAACTTAGAATATAAGAAACGCACAGTGTAGTACATAGTATATGAGTGAGTTGCACTGAAAAATTTAGAATATAAGAAACGCACAGTGTAGTACATAGTATATGAGTGAGTTGCACTGAAAAACTTAGAATTTAGAGAAACGCACAGTGTAGTACATAGTATATGAGTGAGTTGCACTGAAAAACTTAGAATATAAGAAACGCACAGTGTAGTACATAGTATATGAGTAAGTTGCACTGAAAAACTTAGAATATAAGAAACGCACAGTGTAGTACATAGTATATGAGTGAGTTGCACTGAAAAACTTAGAATTTAAGAAACGCACAGTGTAGTACATAGTATATGAGTGAGTTGCACTGAAAAACTTAGAATTTACTGAAAAACCCGCATTACACGAAATGCACAGTGTAGTACATAGTATATGAGTGAGTTGCACTGAAAAACTTAGAATATAAGAAACGCACAGTGTAGTACATAGTATATGAGTGAGTTGCACTGAAAAACTTAGAATATAAGAAACGCACAGTGTAGTACATAGTATATGAGTGAGTTGCACTGAAAAACTTAGAATATAAGAAACGCACAGTGTAGTACATAGTATATGAGTGAGTTGCACTGAAAAACTTAGAATATAAGAAACGCACAGTGTAGTACATAGTATATGAGTGAGTTGCGATGAAAAACTTAGAATATAAGAAACGCACAGTGTAGTACATAGTATATGAGTGAGTTGCACTGAAAAACTTAGAATATAAGAAACGCACAGTGTAGTACATAGTATATGAGTGAGTTGCACTGAAAAACTTAGAATATAAGAAACGCACAGTGTAGTACATAGTATATGAGTGAGTTGCACGGAAAAACTTAGAATATAAGAAACGCACATTGTAGTACATAGTATATGAGTGAGTTGCACGGAAAAACCTAGAATTTAAGAAACGCACAGTGTAGTACATAGTATATGAGTGAATTGCACTGAAAAACTTAGAATATAAGAAACGCACAGTGTAGTACATAGTATATGAGTGAGTTGCACTGAAAAACTTAGAATATAAGAAACGCACAGTGTAGTACATAGTATATGAGTGAGTTGCACTGAAAAACTTAGAATATAAGAAACGCACAGTGTAGTACATAGTATATGAGTGAGTTGCACTCAAAAACTTAGAATATAAGAAACGCACAGTGTAGTACATAGTATATGAGTGAGTTGCACTGAAAAACTTAGAATAAAGAAACGCACAGTGTAGTACATAGTATATGAGTGAGTTGCACTGAAAAACTTAGAATATAAGAAACGCACAGTGTAGTACATAGTATATGAGTGAGTTGCACTGAAAAACTTAGAATATAAGAAACGCACAGTGTAGTACATAGTATATGAGTGAGTTGCACTGAAAAACTTAGAATTTAAGAAACGCACAGTGTAGTACATAGTATATGAGTGAGTTGCACTGAAAAACTTAGAATATAAGAAACGCACAGTGTAGTACAAAGTATATGAGTGAGTTGCACTGAAAAACTTAGAATATAAGAAACGCACAGTGTAGTACATAGTATATGAGTGAGTTGCACTGAAAAACTTAGAATATAAGAAACGCACAGTGTAGTACATAGTATATGAGTGAGTTGCACTGAAAAACTTAGAATTTACTGAAAAACCCGCATTACACGAAATGCACAGTGTAGTACATAGTATATGAGTGAGTTGCACTGAAAAACTTAGAATATAAGAAACGCACAGTGTAGTACATAGTATATGAGTGAGTTGCACTGAAAAAGTTAGAATATAAGAAACGCACAGTGTAGTACATAGTATATGAGTGAGTTGCACTGAAAAACTTAGAATTTAGGGAAACGCACAGTGTAGTACATAGTATATGAGTGAGTTGCACTGAAAAACTTAGAATATAAGAAACGCACAGTGTAGTACATAGTATATGAGTGAGTTGCACTGAAAAACTTAGAATATAAGAAACGCACAGTGTAGTACATAGTATATGAGTGAGTTGCACTGAAAAACTTAGAATTTACTGAAAAACCCGCATTACACGAAATGCACAGTGTAGTACATAGTATATGAGTGAGTTGCACTGAAAAACTTAGAATATAAGAAACGCACAGTGTAGTACATAGTATATGAGTGAGTTGCACTGAAAAACTTAGAATATAAGAAACGCACAGTGTAGTACATAGTATATGAGTGAGTTGCACTGAAAAACTTAGAATATAAGAAACGCACAGTGTAGTACATAGTATATGAGTGAGTTGCACTGAAAAACTTAGAATATAAGAAACGCACAGTGTAGTACATAGTATATGAGTGAGTTGCACTGAAAAACTTAGAATATAAGAAACGCACAGTGTAGTACATAGTATATGAGTGAGTTGCACTGAAAAACTTAGAATATAAGAAACGCACAGTGTAGTACATAGTATATGAGTGAGTTGCACTGAAAAACTTAGACTTTACTGAAAAACCCGCATTACACGAAATGCACAGTGTAGTACATAGTATATGAGTGAGTTGCACTGAAAAACTTAGAATATAAGAAACGCACAGTGTAGTACATAGTATATGAGTGAGTTGCACTGAAAAACTTAGAATATAAGAAACGCACAGTGTAGTACATAGTATATGAGTGAGTTGCACTGAAAAAGTTAGAATATAAGAAACGCACAGTGTAGTACATAGTATATGAGTGAGTTGCACTGAAAAACTTAGAATTTAGGGAAACGCACAGTGTAGTACATAGTATATGAGTGAGTTGCACTGAAAAACTTAGAATATAAGAAACGCACAGTGTAGTACATAGTATATGAGTGAGTTGCACTGAAAAACTTAGAATATAAGAAACGCACAGTGTAGTACATAGTATATGAGTGAGTTGCACTGAAAAACTTAGAATTTACTGAAAAACCCGCATTACACGAAATGCACAGTGTAGTACATAGTATATGAGTGAGTTGCACTGAAAAACTTAGAATATAAGAAACGCACAGTGTAGTACATAGTATATGAGTGAGTTGCACTGAAAAACTTAGAATATAAGAAACGCACAGTGTAGTACATAGTATATGAGTGAGTTGCACTGAAAAACTTAGAATATAAGAAACGCACAGTGTAGTACATAGTATATGAGTGAGTTGCACTGAAAAACTTAGAATATAAGAAACGCACAGTGTAGTACATAGTATATGAGTGAGTTGCACTGAAAAACTTAGAATATAAGAAACGCACAGTGTAGTACATAGTATATGAGTGAGTTGCACGGAAAAACTTAGAATATAAGAAACGCACATTGTAGTACATAGTATATGAGTGAGTTGCACGGAAAAACCTAGAATTTAAGAAACGCACAGTGTAGTACATAGTATATGAGTGAGTTGCACTGAAAAACTTAGAATATAAGAAACGCACAGTGTAGTACATAGTATATGAGTGAGTTGCACTGAAAAACTTAGAATATAAGAAACGCACAGTGTAGTACATAGTATATGAGTGAGTTGCACTGAAAAACTTAGAATATAAGAAACGCACAGTGTAGTACATAGTATATGAGTGAGTTGCACTCAAAAACTTAGAATATAAGAAACGCACAGTGTAGTACATAGTATATGAGTGAGTTGCACTGAAAAACTTAGAATAAAGAAACGCACAGTGTAGTACATAGTATATGAGTGAGTTGCACTGAAAAACTTAGAATATAAGAAACGCACAGTGTAGTACATAGTATATGAGTGAGTTGCACTGAAAAACTTAGAATATAAGAAACGCACAGTGTAGTACATAGTATATGAGTGAGTTGCACTGAAAAACTTAGAATTTAAGAAACGCACAGTGTAGTACATAGTATATGAGTGAGTTGCACTGAAAAACTTAGAATATAAGAAACGCACAGTGTAGTACAAAGTATATGAGTGAGTTGCACTGAAAAACTTAGAATATAAGAAACGCACAGTGTAGTACATAGTATATGAGTGAGTTGCACTGAAAAACTTAGAATATAAGAAACGCACAGTGTAGTACATAGTATATGAGTGAGTTGCACTGAAAAACTTAGAATTTACTGAAAAACCCGCATTACACGAAATGCACAGTGTAGTACATAGTATATGAGTGAGTTGCACTGAAAAACTTAGAATATAAGAAACGCACAGTGTAGTACATAGTATATGAGTGAGTTGCACTGAAAAAGTTAGAATATAAGAAACGCACAGTGTAGTACATAGTATATGAGTGAGTTGCACTGAAAAACTTAGAATTTAGGGAAACGCACAGTGTAGTACATAGTATATGAGTGAGTTGCACTGAAAAACTTAGAATATAAGAAACGCACAGTGTAGTACATAGTATATGAGTGAGTTGCACTGAAAAACTTAGAATATAAGAAACGCACAGTGTAGTACATAGTATATGAGTGAGTTGCACTGAAAAACTTAGAATTTACTGAAAAACCCGCATTACACGAAATGCACAGTGTAGTACATAGTATATGAGTGAGTTGCACTGAAAAACTTAGAATATAAGAAACGCACAGTGTAGTACATAGTATATGAGTGAGTTGCACTGAAAAACTTAGAATATAAGAAACGCACAGTGTAGTACATAGTATATGAGTGAGTTGCACTGAAAAACTTAGAATATAAGAAACGCACAGTGTAGTACATAGTATATGAGTGAGTTGCACTGAAAAACTTAGAATATAAGAAACGCACAGTGTAGTACATAGTATATGAGTGAGTTGCACTGAAAAACTTAGAATATAAGAAACGCACAGTGTAGTACATAGTATATGAGTGAGTTGCACTGAAAAACTTAGAATATAAGAAACGCACAGTGTAGTACATAGTATATGAGTGAGTTGCACTGAAAAACTTAGACTTTACTGAAAAACCCGCATTACACGAAATGCACAGTGTAGTACATAGTATATGAGTGAGTTGCACTGAAAAACTTAGAATATAAGAAACGCACAGTGTAGTACATAGTATATGAGTGAGTTGCACTGAAAAACTTAGAATATAAGAAACGCACAGTGTAGTACATAGTATATGAGTGAGTTGCACTGAAAAAGTTAGAATATAAGAAACGCACAGTGTAGTACATAGTATATGAGTGAGTTGCACTGAAAAACTTAGAATTTAGGGAAACGCACAGTGTAGTACATAGTATATGAGTGAGTTGCACTGAAAAACTTAGAATATAAGAAACGCACAGTGTAGTACATAGTATATGAGTGAGTTGCACTGAAAAACTTAGAATATAAGAAACGCACAGTGTAGTACATAGTATATGAGTGAGTTGCACTGAAAAACTTAGAATTTACTGAAAAACCCGCATTACACGAAATGCACAGTGTAGTACATAGTATATGAGTGAGTTGCACTGAAAAACTTAGAATATAAGAAACGCACAGTGTAGTACATAGTATATGAGTGAGTTGCACTGAAAAACTTAGAATATAAGAAACGCACAGTGTAGTACATAGTATATGAGTGAGTTGCACTGAAAAACTTAGAATATAAGAAACGCACAGTGTAGTACATAGTATATGAGTGAGTTGCACTGAAAAACTTAGAATATAAGAAACGCACAGTGTAGTACATAGTATATGAGTGAGTTGCACTGAAAAACTTAGAATATAAGAAACGCACAGTGTAGTACATAGTATATGAGTGAGTTGCACTGAAAAACTTAGAATATAAGAAACGCACAGTGTAGTACATAGTATATGAGTGAGTTGCACTGAAAAACTTAGAATATAAGAAACGCACAGTGTAGTACATAGTATATGAGTGAGTTGCACTGAAAAACTTAGAATATAAGAAACGCACAGTGTAGTACATAGTATATGAGTGAGTTGCACTGAAAAACTTAGAATATAAGAAACGCACAGTGTAGTACATAGTATATGAGTGACTTGCACTGAAAAACTTAGAATATAAGAAACGCACAGTGTAGTACATAGTATATGAGTGAGTTGCACTGAAAAACTTAGAATATAAGAAACGCACAGTGTAGTACATAGTATATGAGTGAGTTGCACTGAAAAACTTAGACTTTACTGAAAAACCCGCATTACACGAAATGCACAGTGTAGTACATAGTATATGAGTGAGTTGCACTGAAAAACTTAGAATATAAGAAACGCACAGTGTAGTACATAGTATATGAGTGAGTTGCACTGAAAAACTTAGAATATAAGAAACGCACAGTGTAGTACATAGTATATGAGTGAGTTGCACTGAAAAACTTAGAATATAAGAAACGAACAGTGTAGTACATAGTATATGAGTGAGTTGCACTGAAAAACTTAGAATATAAGAAACGCACAGTGTAGTACATAGTATATGAGTGAGTTGCACTGAAAAACTTAGAATATAAGAAACGCACAGTGTAGTACATAGTATATGAGTGAGTTGCACTGAAAAACTTAGAATATAAGAAACGCACAGTGTAGTAAATAATATATGAGTGAGTTGCACTGAAAAACTTAGAATATAAGAAACGCACAGTGTAGTACATAGTATATGAGTGAGTTGCGATGAAAAACTTAGAATATAAGAAACGCACAGTGTAGTACATAGTATATGAGTGAGTTGCACTGAAAAACTTAGAATATAAGAAACGCACAGTGTAGTACATAGTATATGAGTGAGTTGCACTGAAAAACTTAGAATTTAAGAAACGCACAGTGTAGTACATAGTATATGAGTGAGTTGCACTGAAAAACTTAGAATATAAGAAACACACAGTGTAGTACATAGTATATGAGTGAGTTGCACTGAAAAACTTAGAATATAAGAAACGCACAGTGTAGTACATAGTATATGAGTGAGTTGCACTGAAAAACTTAGAATATAAGAAACGCACAGTGTAGTACATAGTATATGAGTGAGTTGCACTGAAAAACTTAGAATATAAGAAACGCACAGTGTAGTACATAGTATATGAGTGAGTTGCACTGAAAAACTTAGAATATAAGAAACGCACAGTGTAGTACATAGTATATGAGTGAGTTGCACTGAAAAACTTAGAATATAAGAAACGCACAGTGTAGTACAAAATATATGAGTGAGTTGCACTGAAAAACTTAGAATATAAGAAACGCACAGTGTAGTACATAGTATATGAGTGAGTTGCACTGAAAAACTTAGAATTTAAGAAACGCACAGTGTAGTACATAGTATATGAGTGAGTTGCACTGAAAAACTTAGAATATAAGAAACGCACAGTGTAGTACAAAGTATATGAGTGAGTTGCACTGAAAAACTTAGAATATAAGAAACGCACAGTGTAGTACATAGTATATGAGTGAGTTGCACTGAAAAACTTAGAATATAAGAAACACACAGTGTAGTACATAGTATATGAGTGAGTTGCACTGAAAAACTTAGAATTTACTGAAAAACCCGCATTACACGAAATGCACAGTGTAGTACATAGTATATGAGTGAGTTGCACTGAAAAACTTAGAATATAAGAAACGCACAGTGTAGTACATAGTATATGAGTGAGTTGCACTGAAAAACTTAGAATATAAGAAACACACAGTGTAGTACATAGTATATGAGTGAGTTGCACTGAAAAATTTAGAATATAAGAAACGCACAGTGTAGTACATAGTATATGAGTGAGTTGCACTGAAAAACTTAGAATATAAGAAACGCACAGTGTAGTACATAGTATATGAGTGAGTTGCACTGAAAAATTTAGAATATAAGAAACGCACAGTGTAGTACATAGTATATGAGTGAGTTGCACTGAAAAACTTAGAATTTAGAGAAACGCACAGTGTAGTACATAGTATATGAGTGAGTTGCACTGAAAAACTTAGAATATAAGAAACGCACAGTGTAGTACATAGTATATGAGTGAGTTGCACTGAAAAACTTAGAATATAAGAAACGCACAGTGTAGTACATAGTATATGAGTGAGTTGCACTGAAAAACTTAGAATTTAAGAAACGCACAGTGTAGTACATAGTATATGAGTGAGTTGCACTGAAAAACTTAGAATTTACTGAAAAACCCGCATTACACGAAATGCACAGTGTAGTACATAGTATATGAGTGAGTTGCACTGAAAAACTTAGAATATAAGAAACGCACAGTGTAGTACATAGTATATGAGTGAGTTGCACTGAAAAACTTAGAATATAAGAAACGCACAGTGTAGTACATAGTATATGAGTGAGTTGCACTGAAAAACTTAGAATATAAGAAACGCACAGTGTAGTACATAGTATATGAGTGAGTTGCACTGAAAAACTTAGAATATAAGAAACGCACAGTGTAGTACATAGTATATGAGTGAGTTGCACTGAAAAACTTAGAATATAAGAAACGCACAGTGTAGTACATAGTATATGAGTGAGTTGCACTGAAAAACTTAGAATATAAGAAACGCACAGTGTGGTACATAGTATATGAGTGAGTTGCGATGAAAAACTTAGAATATAAGAAACGCACAGTGTAGTACATAGTATATGAGTGAGTTGCACTGAAAAACTTAGAATATAAGAAACGCACAGTGTAGTACATAGTATATGAGTGAGTTGCACTGAAAAACTTAGAATTTAAGAAACGCACAGTGTAGTACATAGTATATGAGTGAGTTGCACTGAAAAACTTAGAATATAAGAAACGCACAGTGTAGTACATAGTATATGAGTGAGTTGCACTGAAAAACTTAGAATATAAGAAACGCACAGTGTAGTACATAGTATATGAGTGAGTTGCACTGAAAAACTTAGAATATAAGAAACGCACAGTGTAGTACATATTATATGAGTGAGTTGCACTGAAAAACTTAGAATATAAGAAACGCACAGTGTAGTACATAGTATATGAGTGAGTTGCACTGAAAACTTAGAATATAAGAAACGCACAGTGTAGTACATAGTATATGAGTGAGTTGCACTGAAAAACTTAGAATATAAGAAACGCACAGTGTAGTACATAGTATATGAGTGAGTTGCACTGAAAAACTTAGAATATAAGAAACGCACAGTGTAGTACATAGTATATGAGTGAGTTGCACTGAAAAACTTAGAATTTAAGAAACGCACAGTGTAGTACATAGTATATGAGTGAGTTGCACTGAAAAACTTAGAATATAAGAAACGCACAGTGTAGTACAAAGTATATGAGTGAGTTGCACTGAAAAACTTAGAATATAAGAAACGCACAGTGTAGTACATAGTATATGAGTGAGTTGCACTGAAAAACTTAGAATATAAGAAACACACAGTGTAGTACATAGTATATGAGTGAGTTGCACTGAAAAACTTAGAATTTACTGAAAAACCCGCATTACACGAAATGCACAGTGTAGTACATAGTATATGAGTGAGTTGCACTGAAAAACTTAGAATATAAGAAACGCACAGTGTAGTACATAGTATATGAGTGAGTTGCACTGAAAAACTTAGAATATAAGAAACGCACAGTGTAGTACATAGTATATGAGTGAGTTGCACTGAAAAACTTAGAATATAAGAAACGCACAGTGTAGTACATAGTATATGAGTGAGTTGCACTGAAAAACTTAGAATATAAGAAACGCACAGTGTAGTACATAGTATATGAGTGAGTTGCACTGAAAAACTTAGAATTTACTGAAAAACCCGCATTACACGAAATGCACAGTGTAGTACATAGTATATGAGTGAGTTGCACTGAAAAACTTAGAATATAAGAAACGCACAGTGTAGTACATAGTATATGAGTGAGTTGCACTGAAAAACTTAGAATATAAGAAACGCACAGTGTAGTACATAGTATATGAGTGAGTTGCACTGAAAAACTTAGAATATAAGAAACGCACAGTGTAGTACATAGTATATGAGTGAGTTGCACTGAAAAACTTAGAATATAAGAAACGCACAGTGTAGTACATAGTATATGAGTGAGTTGCACTGAAAAACTTAGAATATAAGAAACGCACAGTGTAGTACATAGTATATGAGTGAGTTGCACTGAAAAACTTAGAATATAAGAAACGCACAGTGTAGTACATAGTATATGAGTGAGTTGCACTGAAAAACTTAGAATATAAGAAACGCACAGTGTAGTACATAGTATATGAGTGAGTTGCACTGAAAAACTTAGACTTTACTGAAAAACCCGCATTACACGAAATGCACAGTGTAGTACATAGTATATGAGTGAGTTGCACTGAAAAACTTAGAATATAAGAAACGCACAGTGTAGTACATAGTATATGAGTGAGTTGCACTGAAAAACTTAGAATATAAGAAACGCACAGTGTAGTACATAGTATATGAGTGAGTTGCACTGAAAAACTTAGAATATAAGAAACGAACAGTGTAGTACATAGTATATGAGTGAGTTGCACTGAAAAACTTAGAATATAAGAAACGCACAGTGTAGTACATAGTATATGAGTGAGTTGCAGTGAAAAACTTAGAATATAAGAAACGCACAGTGTAGTACATAGTATATGAGTGAGTTGCACTGAAAAACTTAGAATATAAGAAACGCACAGTGTAGTAAATAGTATATGAGTGAGTTGCACTGAAAAACTTAGAATATAAGAAACGCACAGTGTAGTACATAGTATATGAGTGAGTTGCGATGAAAAACTTAGAATATAAGAAACGCACAGTGTAGTACATAG
This sequence comes from Mus caroli, assembly GCF_978045245.1. Taxonomy (NCBI): domain Eukaryota; kingdom Metazoa; phylum Chordata; class Mammalia; order Rodentia; family Muridae; genus Mus; species Mus caroli. Next base: position 23,483 of record NW_028227504.1, on the reverse strand, counting down.
TATATGAGTGAGTTGCACTGAAAAACTTAGAATATAAGAAACGCACAGTGTAGTACATAGTATATGAGTGAGTTGCACTGAAAAACTTAGAATTTAAGAAACGCACAGTGTAGTACATAGTATATGAGTGAGTTGCACTGAAAAACTTAGAATATAAGAAACACACAGTGTAGTACATAGTATATGAGTGAGTTGCACTGAAAAACTTAGAATATAAGAAACGCACAGTGTAGTACATAGTATATGAGTGAGTTGCACTGAAAAACTTAGAATATAAGAAACGCACAGTGTAGTACATAGTATATGAGTGAGTTGCACTGAAAAACTTAGAATATAAGAAACGCACAGTGTAGTACATAGTATATGAGTGAGTTGCACTGAAAAACTTAGAATATAAGAAACGCACAGTGTAGTACATAGTATATGAGTGAGTTGCACTGAAAAACTTAGAATATAAGAAACGCACAGTGTAGTACATAGTATATGAGTGAGTTGCACTGAAAAACTTAGAATATAAGAAACGCACAGTGTAGTACATAGTATATGAGTGAGTTGCACTGAAAAACTTAGAATTTAAGAAACGCACAGTGTAGTACATAGTATATGAGTGAGTTGCACTGAAAAACTTAGAATATAAGAAACGCACAGTGTAGTACAAAGTATATGAGTGAGTTGCACTGAAAAACTTAGAATATAAGAAACGCACAGTGTAGTACATAGTATATGAGTGAGTTGCACTGAAAAACTTAGAATATAAGAAACACACAGTGTAGTACATAGTATATGAGTGAGTTGCACTGAAAAACTTAGAATTTACTGAAAAACCCGCATTACACGAAATGCACAGTGTAGTACATAGTATATGAGTGAGTTGCACTGAAAAACTTAGAATATAAGAAACGCACAGTGTAGTACATAGTATATGAGTGAGTTGCACTGAAAAACTTAGAATATAAGAAACGCACAGTGTAGTACATAGTATATGAGTGAGTTGCACTGAAAAATTTAGAATATAAGAAACGCACAGTGTAGTACATAGTATATGAGTGAGTTGCACTGAAAAACTTAGAATTTAGAGAAACGCACAGTGTAGTACATAGTATATGAGTGAGTTGCACTGAAAAACTTAGAATATAATAAACGCACAGTGTAGTACATAGTATATGAGTGAGTTGCACTGAAAAACTTAGAATATAAGAAACGCACAGTGTAGTACATAGTATATGAGTGAGTTGCCCTGAAAAATTTAGAATATAAGAAACGCACAGTGTAGTACATAGTATATGAGTGAGTTGCACTGAAAAACTTAGAATTTAGAGAAACGCACAGTGTAGTACATAGTATATGAGTGAGTTGCACTGAAAAACTTAGAATATAAGAAACGCACAGTGTAGTACATAGTATATGAGTGAGTTGCACTGAAAAACTTAGAATATAAGAAACGCACAGTGTAGTACATAGTATATGAGTGAGTTGCACTGAAAAACTTAGAATTTAAGAAACGCACAGTGTAGTACATAGTATATGAGTGAGTTGCACTGAAAAACTTAGAATTTACTGAAAAACCCGCATTACACGAAATGCACAGTGTAGTACATAGTATATGAGTGAGTTGCACTGAAAAACTTAGAATATAAGAAACGCACAGTGTAGTACATAGTATATGAGTGAGTTGCACTGAAAAACTTAGAATATAAGAAACGCACAGTGTAGTACATAGTATATGAGTGAGTTGCACTGAAAAACTTAGAATATAAGAAACGCACAGTGTAGTACATAGTATATGAGTGAGTTGCACTGAAAAACTTAGAATATAAGAAACGCACAGTGTAGTACATAGTATATGAGTGAGTTGCACTGAAAAACTTAGAATATAAGAAACGCACAGTGTAGTACATAGTATATGAGTGAGTTGCGATGAAAAACTTAGAATATAAGAAACGCACAGTGTAGTACATAGTATATGAGTGAGTTGCACTGAAAAACTTAGAATATAAGAAACGCACAGTGTAGTACATAGTATATGAGTGAGTTGCACTGAAAAACTTAGAATATAAGAAACGCACAGTGTAGTACATAGTATATGAGTGAGTTGCACTGAAAAACTTAGAATATAATAAACGCACAGTGTAGTACATAGTATATGAGTGAGTTGCACTGAAAACTTAGAATATAAGAAACGCACAGTGTAGTACATAGTATATGAGTGAGTTGCACTGAAAAACTTAGAATATAAGAAACGCACAGTGTAGTACATAGTATATGAGTGAGTTGCACTGAAAAACTTAGAATATAAGAAACGCACAGTGTAGTACATAGTATATGAGTGAGTTGCACTGAAAAACTTAGAATTTAAGAAACGCACAGTGTAGTACATAGTATATGAGTGAGTTGCACTGAAAAACTTAGAATATAAGAAACGCACAGTGTAGTACAAAGTATATGAGTGAGTTGCACTGAAAAACTTAGAATATAAGAAACGACAGTGTAGTACATAGTATATGAGTGAGTTGCACTGAAAAACTTAGAATATAAGAAACACACAGTGTAGTACATAGTATATGAGTGAGTTGCACTGAAAAACTTAGAATTTACTGAAAAACCCGCATTACACGAAATGCACAGTGTAGTACATAGTATATGAGTGAGTTTCACTGAAAAACTTAGAATATAAGAAACGCACAGTGTAGTACATAGTATATGAGTGAGTTGCACTGAAAAACTTAGAATATAAGAAACGCACAGTGTAGTACATAGTATATGAGTGAGTTGCACTGAAAAACTTAGAATATAAGAAACGCACAGTGTAGTACATAGTATATGAGTGAGTTGCACTGAAAAACTTAGAATATAAGAAACGCACAGTGTAGTACATAGTATATGAGTGAGTTGCACTGAAAAACTTAGAATATAAGAAACGCACAGTGTAGTACATAGTATATGAGTGAGTTGCACTGAAAAACTTAGAATATAAGAAACGCACAGTGTAGTACATTGTATATGAGTGAGTTGCACTGAAAAATTTAGAATATAAGAAACGCACAGTGTAGTACATAGTATATGAGTGAGTTGCACTGAAAAACTTAGAATTTAGAGAAACGCACAGTGTAGTACATAGTATATGAGTGAGTTGCACTGAAAAACTTAGAATATAATAAACGCACAGTGTAGTACATAGTATATGAGTGAGTTGCACTGAAAAACTTAGAATATAAGAAACGCACAGTGTAGTACATAGTATATGAGTGAGTTGCACTGAAAAATTTAGAATATAAGAAACGCACAGTGTAGTACATAGTATATGAGTGAGTTGCACTGAAAAACTTAGAATTTAGAGAAACGCACAGTGTAGTACATAGTATATGAGTGAGTTGCACTGAAAAACTTAGAATATAAGAAACGCACAGTGTAGTACATAGTATATGAGTGAGTTGCACTGAAAAACTTAGAATATAAGAAACGCACAGTGTAGTACATAGTATATGAGTGAGTTGTACTGAAAAACTTAGAATTTAAGAAACGCACAGTGTAGTACATAGTATATGAGTGAGTTGCACTGAAAAACTTAGAATTTACTGAAAAACCCGTATTACACGAAATGCACAGTGTAGTACATAGTATATGAGTGAGTTGCACTGAAAAACTTAGAATATAAGAAACGCACAGTGTAGTACATAGTATATGAGTGAGTTGCACTGAAAAACTTAGAATATAAGAAACGCACAGTGTAGTACATAGTATATGAGTGAGTTGCACTGAAAAACTTAGAATATAAGAAACGCACAGTGTAGTACATAGTATATGAGTGAGTTGCACTGAAAAACTTAGAATATAAGAATCGCACAGTGTAGTACATAGTATATGAGTGAGTTGCACTGAAAAACTTAGAATATAAGAAACGCACAGTGTAGTACATAGTATAAGAGTGAGTTGCACTGAAAAACTTAGAATATAAGAAACGCACAGTGTAGTACATAGTATATGAGTGAGTTGCACTGAAAAACTTAGAATATAAGAAACGCACAGTGTAGTACATAGTATATGAGTGAGTTGCACTGAAAAACTTAGAATATAATAAACGCACAGTGTAGTACATAGTATATGAGTGAGTTGCACTGAAAAACTTAGAATATAAGAAACGCACAGTGTAGTACATAGTATATGAGTGAGTTGCACTGAAAAACTTAGAATATAAGAAACGCACATTGTAGTATATAGTATATGAGTGAGTTGCACGGAAAAACCTAGAATTTAAGAAACGCACAGTGTAGTACATAGTATATGAGTGAGTTGCACTGAAAAACTTAGAATTTAAGAAACGCACAGTGTAGTACATAGTATATGAGTGAGTTGCACTGAAAAACTTAGAATATAAGAAACGCACAGTGTAGTGCATAGTATATGAGTGAGTTGCACTGAAAAACTTAGAATATAAGAAACGTCAGTGTAGTACATAGTATATGAGTGAGTTGCACTGAAAAACTTAGAATATAAGAAACGCACAGTGTAGTACATAGTATATGAGTGAGTTGCACTGAAAAACTTAGAATATAAGAAACGCACAGTGTAGTACATAGTATATGAGTGAGTTGCACTGAAAAACTTAGAATATAAGAAACGCACAGTGTAGTACATAGTATATGAGTGAGTTGCACTGAAAAACTTAGAATATAAGAAACGCACAGTGTAGTACATAGTATATGAGTGAGTTGCACTGAAAAACTTAGAATTTAAGAAACGCACAGTGTAGTACATAGTATATGAGTGAGTTGCACTGAAAAACTTAGAATATAAGAAACGCACAGTGTAGTACAAAGTATATGAGTGAGTTGCACTGAAAAACTTAGAATATAAGAAACGCACAGTGTAGTACATAGTATATGAGTGAGTTGCACTGAAAAACTTAGAATATAAGAAACGCACAGTGTAGTACATAGTATATGAGTGAGTTGAACTGAAAAACTTAGAATTTAAGAAACGCACAGTGTAGTACATAGTATATGAGTGAGTTGCACTGAAAAACTTAGAATTTACTGAAAAACCCGCATTACACGAAATGCACAGTGTAGTACATAGTATATGAGTGAGTTGCACTGAAAAACTTAGAATATAAGAAACGCACAGTTTAGTACATAGTATATGAGTGAGTTGCACTGAAAAACTTAGAATATAAGAAACGCACAGTGTAGTACATAGTATATGAGTGAGTTTCACTGAAAAACTTAGAATATAAGAAACGCACAGTGTAGTACATAGTATATGAGTGAGTTGCACTGAAAAACTTAGAATATAAGAAACGCACAGTGTAGTACATAGTATATGAGTGAGTTGCACTGAAAAACTTAGAATATAAGAAACGCACAGTGTAGTACATAGTATATGAGTGAGTTGCACTGAAAAACTTAGAATATAAGAAACGCACAGTGTAGTACATAGTATATGAGTGAGTTGCACTGAAAAACTTAGAATATAAGAAACGCACAGTGTAGTACATAGTATATGACTGAGTTGCACTGAAAAACTTAGAATATAAGAAACGCACAGTGTAGTACATAGTATATGAGTGAGTTGCACTGAAAAATTTAGAATATAAGAAACGCACAGTGTAGTACATAGTATATGAGTGAGTTGCACTGAAAAACTTAGAATTTAGAGAAACGCACAGTGTAGTACATAGTATATGAGTGAGTTGCACTGAAAAACTTAGAATATAATAAACGCACAGTGTAGTACATAGTATATGAGTGAGTTGCACTGAAAAACTTAGAATATAAGAAACGCACAGTGTAGTACATAGTATATGAGTGAGTTGCACTGAAAAATTTAGAATATAAGAAACGCACAGTGTAGTACATAGTATATGAGTGAGTTGCACTGAAAAACTTAGAATATAAGAAACGCACAGTGTAGTACATAGTATATGAGTGAGTTGCACTGAAAAACTTAGAATTTAAGAAACGCACAGTGTAGTACATAGTATATGAGTGAGTTGCACTGAAAAACTTAGAATTTACTGAAAAACCCGCATTACACGAAATGCACAGTGTAGTACATAGTATATGAGTGAGTTGCACTGAAAAACTTAGAATATAAGAAACGCACAGTGTAGTACATAGTATATGAGTGAGTTGCACTGAAAAACTTAGAATATAAGAAACGCACAGTGTAGTACATAGTATATGAGTGAGTTGCACTGAAAAACTTAGAATATAAGAAACGCACAGTGTAGTACATAGTATATGAGTGAGTTGCACTGAAAAACTTAGAATATAAGAATCGCACAGGGTAGTACATAGTATATGAGTGAGTTGCACTGAAAAACTTAGAATATAAGAAACGCACAGTGTAGTACATAGTATAAGAGTGAGTTGCACTGAAAAACTTAGAATATAAGAAACGCACAGTGTAGTACATAGTATATGAGTGAGTTGCACTGAAAAACTTAGAATATAAGAAACGCACAGTGTAGTACATAGTATATGAGTGAGTTGCACTGAAAAACTTGGAATATAAGAAACGCACAGTGTAGTACATAGTATATGAGTGAGTTGCACTGAAAAACTTAGAATATAAGAAACGCACAGTGTAGTACATAGTATATGAGTGAGTTGCACTGAAAAACTTAGAATATAAGGAACGCACAGTGTAGTACATAGTATATGAGTGAGTTGCACTGAAAAACTTAGAATATAAGGAACGCACAGTGTAGTACATAGTATATGAGTGAGTTGTACTGAAAAACTTAGAATTTAAGAAACGCACAGTGTAGTACATAGTATATGAGTGAGTTGCACTGAAAAACTTAGAATTTACTGAAAAACCCGTATTACACGAAATGCACAGTGTAGTACATAGTATATGAGTGAGTTGCACTGAAAAACTTAGAATATAAGAAACGCACAGTGTAGTACATAGTATATGAGTGAGTTGCACTGAAAAACTTAGAATATAAGAAACGCACAGTGTAGTACATAGTATATGAGTGAGTTGCACTGAAAAACTTAGAATATAAGAAACGCACAGTGTAGTACATAGTATATGAGTGAGTTGCACTGAAAAACTTAGAATATAAGAATCGCACAGTGTAGTACATAGTATATGAGTGAGTTGCACTGAAAAACTTAGAATATAAGAAACGCACAGTGTAGTACATAGTATAAGAGTGAGTTGCACTGAAAAACTTAGAATATAAGAAACGCACAGTGTAGTACATAGTATATGAGTGAGTTGCACTGAAAAACTTAGAATATAAGAAACGCACAGTGTAGTACATAGTATATGAGTGAGTTGCACTGAAAAACTTAGAATATAATAAACGCACAGTGTAGTACATAGTATATGAGTGAGTTGCACTGAAAAACTTAGAATATAAGAAACGCACAGTGTAGTACATAGTATATGAGTGAGTTGCACTGAAAAACTTAGAATATAAGAAACGCACATTGTAGTATATAGTATATGAGTGAGTTGCACGGAAAAACCTAGAATTTAAGAAACGCACAGTGTAGTACATAGTATATGAGTGAGTTGCACTGAAAAACTTAGAATTTAAGAAACGCACAGTGTAGTACATAGTATATGAGTGAGTTGCACTGAAAAACTTAGAATATAAGAAACGCACAGTGTAGTGCATAGTATATGAGTGAGTTGCACTGAAAAACTTAGAATATAAGAAACGTCAGTGTAGTACATAGTATATGAGTGAGTTGCACTGAAAAACTTAGAATATAAGAAACGCACAGTGTAGTACATAGTATATGAGTGAGTTGCACTGAAAAACTTAGAATATAAGAAACGCACAGTGTAGTACATAGTATATGAGTGAGTTGCACTGAAAAACTTAGAATATAAGAAACGCACAGTGTAGTACATAGTATATGAGTGAGTTGCACTGAAAAACTTAGAATATAAGAAACGCACAGTGTAGTACATAGTATATGAGTGAGTTGCACTGAAAAACTTAGAATTTAAGAAACGCACAGTGTAGTACATAGTATATGAGTGAGTTGCACTGAAAAACTTAGAATATAAGAAACGCACAGTGTAGTACAAAGTATATGAGTGAGTTGCACTGAAAAACTTAGAATATAAGAAACGCACAGTGTAGTACATAGTATATGAGTGAGTTGCACTGAAAAACTTAGAATATAAGAAACGCACAGTGTAGTACATAGTATATGAGTGAGTTGCACTGAAAAACTTAGAATTTAAGAAACGCACAGTGTAGTACATAGTATATGAGTGAGTTGCACTGAAAAACTTAGAATTTACTGAAAAACCCGCATTACACGAAATGCACAGTGTAGTACATAGTATATGAGTGAGTTGCACTGAAAAACTTAGAATATAAGAAACGCACAGTTTAGTACATAGTATATGAGTGAGTTGCACTGAAAAACTTAGAATATAAGAAACGCACAGTGTAGTACATAGTATATGAGTGAGTTTCACTGAAAAACTTAGAATATAAGAAACGCACAGTGTAGTACATAGTATATGAGTGAGTTGCACTGAAAAACTTAGAATATAAGAAACGCACAGTGTAGTACATAGTATATGAGTGAGTTGCACTGAAAAACTTAGAATATAAGAAACGCACAGTGTAGTACATAGTATATGAGTGAGTTGCACTGAAAAACTTAGAATATAAGAAACGCACAGTGTAGTACATAGTATATGAGTGAGTTGCACTGAAAAACTTAGAATATAAGAAACGCACAGTGTAGTACATAGTATATGACTGAGTTGCACTGAAAAACTTAGAATATAAGAAACGCACAGTGTAGTACATAGTATATGAGTGAGTTGCACTGAAAAATTTAGAATATAAGAAACGCACAGTGTAGTACATAGTATATGAGTGAGTTGCACTGAAAAACTTAGAATTTAGAGAAACGCACAGTGTAGTACATAGTATATGAGTGAGTTGCACTGAAAAACTTAGAATATAATAAACGCACAGTGTAGTACATAGTATATGAGTGAGTTGCACTGAAAAACTTAGAATATAAGAAACGCACAGTGTAGTACATAGTATATGAGTGAGTTGCACTGAAAAATTTAGAATATAAGAAACGCACAGTGTAGTACATAGTATATGAGTGAGTTGCACTGAAAAACTTAGAATATAAGAAACGCACAGTGTAGTACATAGTATATGAGTGAGTTGCACTGAAAAACTTAGAATTTAAGAAACGCACAGTGTAGTACATAGTATATGAGTGAGTTGCACTGAAAAACTTAGAATTTACTGAAAAACCCGCATTACACGAAATGCACAGTGTAGTACATAGTATATGAGTGAGTTGCACTGAAAAACTTAGAATATAAGAAACGCACAGTGTAGTACATAGTATATGAGTGAGTTGCACTGAAAAACTTAGAATATAAGAAACGCACAGTGTAGTACATAGTATATGAGTGAGTTGCACTGAAAAACTTAGAATATAAGAAACGCACAGTGTAGTACATAGTATATGAGTGAGTTGCACTGAAAAACTTAGAATATAAGAATCGCACAGGGTAGTACATAGTATATGAGTGAGTTGCACTGAAAAACTTAGAATATAAGAAACGCACAGTGTAGTACATAGTATAAGAGTGAGTTGCACTGAAAAACTTAGAATATAAGAAACGCACAGTGTAGTACATAGTATATGAGTGAGTTGCACTGAAAAACTTAGAATATAAGAAACGCACAGTGTAGTACATAGTATATGAGTGAGTTGCACTGAAAAACTTAGAATATAATAAACGCACAGTGTAGTACATAGTATATGAGTGAGTTGCACTGAAAAACTTAGAATATAAGAAACGCACAGTGTAGTACATAGTATATGAGTGAGTTGCACTGAAAAACTTAGAATATAAGAAACGCACATTGTAGTACATAGTATATGAGTGAGTTGCACGGAAAAACCTAGAATTTAAGAAACGCACAGTGTAGTACATAGTATATGAGTGAGTTGCACTGAAAAACTTAGAATTTAAGAAACGCACAGTGTAGTACATAGTATATGAGTGAGTTGCACTGAAAAACTTAGAATATAAGAAACGCACAGTGTAGTGCATAGTATATGAGTGAGTTGCACTGAAAAACTTAGAATATAAGAAACGCACAGTGTAGTACATAGTATATGAGTGAGTTGCACTGAAAAACTTAGAATATAAGAAACGCACAGTGTAGTACATAGTATATGAGTGAGTTGCACTGAAAAACTTAGAATATAAGAAACGCACAGTGTAGTACATAGTATATGAGTGAGTTGCACTGAAAAACTTAGAATATAAGAAACGCACAGTGTAGTACATAGTATATGAGTGAGTTGCACTGAAAAACTTAGAATATAAGAAACGCACAGTGTAGTACATAGTATATGAGTGAGTTGCACTGAAAAACTTAGAATTTAAGAAACGCACAGTGTAGTCCATAGTATATGAGTGAGTTGCACTGAAAAACTTAGAATATAAGAAACGCACAGTGTAGTACAAAGTATATGAGTGAGTTGCACTGAAAAACTTAGAATATAAGAAACGCACAGTGTAGTACATAGTATATGAGTGAGTTGCACTGAAAAACTTAGAATATAAGAAACGCACAGTGTAGTACATAGTATATGAGTGAGTTGCACTGAAAAACTTAGAATTTAAGAAACGCACAGTGTAGTACATAGTATATGAGTGAGTTGCACTGAAAAACTTAGAATTTACTGAAAAACCCGCATTACACGAAATGCACAGTGTAGTACATAGTATATGAGTGAGTTGCACTGAAAAACTTAGAATATAAGAAACGCACAGTGTAGTACATAGTATATGAGTGAGTTGCACTGAAAAACTTAGAATATAAGAAACGCACAGTGTAGTACATAGTATATGAGTGAGTTGCACTGAAAAACTTAGAATATAAGAAACGCACAGTGTAGTACATAGTATATGAGTGAGTTGCACTGAAAAACTTAGAATATAAGAAACGCACAGTGTAGTACATAGTATATGAGTGAGTTGCACTGAAAAACTTAGAATATAAGAAACGCACAGTGTAGTACATAGTATATGAGTGAGTTGCACTGAAAAACTTAGAATTTAAGAAACGCACAGTGTAGTACATAGTATATGAGTGAGTTGCACTGAAAAACTTAGAATATAAGAAACGCACAGTGTAGTACAAAGTATATGAGTGAGTTGCACTGAAAAACTTAGAATATAAGAAACGCACAGTGTAGTACATAGTATATGAGTGAGTTGCACTGAAAAACTTAGAATATAAGAAACACACAGTGTAGTACATAGTATATGAGTGAGTTGCACTGAAAAACTTAGAATTTACTGAAAAACCCGCATTACACGAAATGCACAGTGTAGTACATAGTATATGAGTGAGTTGCACTGAAAAACTTAGAATATAAGAAACGCACAGTGTAGTACATAGTATATGAGTGAGTTGCACTGAAAAACTTAGAATATAAGAAACGCACAGTGTAGTACATAGTATATGAGTGAGTTGCACTGAAAAACTTAGAATATAAGAAACGCACAGTGTAGTACATAGTATATGAGTGAGTTGCACTGAAAAACTTAGAATATAAGAAACGCACAGTGTAGTACATAGTATATGAGTGAGTTGCACTGAAAAACTTAGAATATAAGAAACGCACAGTGTAGTACATAGTATATGAGTGAGTTGCACTGAAAAACTTAGAATATAAGAAACGCACAGTGTAGTACATAGTATATGAGTGAGTTGCACTGAAAAATTTAGAATATAAGAAACGCACAGTGTAGTACATAGTATATGAGTGAGTTGCACTGAAAAACTTAGAATTTAGAGAAACCCACAGTGTAGTACATAGTATATGAGTGAGTTGCACTGAAAAACTTAGAATATAATAAACGCACAGTGTAGTACATAGTATATGAGTGAGTTGCACTGAAAAACTTAGAATATAAGAAACGCACAGTGTAGTACATAGTATATGAGTGAGTTGCACTGAAAAATTTAGAATATAAGAAACGCACAGTGTAGTACATAGTATATGAGTGAGTTGCACTGAAAAACTTAGAATTTAGAGAAACGCACAGTGTAGTACATAGTATATGAGTGAGTTGCACTGAAAAACTTAGAATATAAGAAACGCACAGTGTAGTACATAGTATATGAGTGAGTTGCGATGAAAAACTTAGAATATAAGAAACGCACAGTGTAGTACATAGTATATGAGTGAGTTGCACTGAAAAACTTAGAATATAAGAAACGCACAGTGTAGTACATAGTATATGAGTGAGTTGCACTGAAAAACTTAGAATATAAGAAACGCACAGTGTAGTACATAGTATATGAGTGAGTTGCACTGAAAAACTTAGAATATAAGAAACGCACAGTGTAGTACATAGTATATGAGTGAGTTGCACTGAAAAACTTAGAATATAAGAAACGCACATTGTAGTACATAGTATATGAGTGAGTTGCACGGAAAAACCTAGAATTTAAGAAACGCACAGTGTAGTACATAGTATATGAGTGAGTTGCACTGAAAAACCTAGAATTTAAGAAACGCACAGTGTAGTACATAGTATATGAGTGAGTTGCACTGAAAAACTTAGAATATAAGAAACGCACAGTGTAGTACATAGTATATGAGTGAGTTGCACTGAAAAACTTAGAATATAAGAAACGCACAGTGTAGTAAATAGTATATGAGTGAGTTGCACTGAAAAACTTAGAATATAAGAAACGCACAGTGTAGTACATAGTATATGAGTGAGTTGCAATGAAAAACTTAGAATATAAGAAACGCACAGTGTAGTACATAGTATATGAGTGAGTTGCACTGAAAAACTTAGAATATAAGAAACGCACAGTGTAGTACATAGTATATGAGTGAGTTGCACTGAAAAACTTAGAATTTACGAAACGCACAGTGTAGTACATAGTATATGAGTGAGTTGCACTGAAAAACTTAGAATATAAGAAACGCACAGTGTAGTACATAGTATATGAGTGAGTTGCACTGAAAAACTTAGAATATAAGAAACGCACAGTGTAGTACATAGTATATGAGTGAGTTGCACTGAAAAACTTAGAATATAAGAAACGCACAGTGTAGTACATAGTATATGAGTGAGTTGCACTGAAAAACTTAGAATATAAGAAACGCACAGTGTAGTACATAGTATATGAGTGAGTTGCACTGAAAAACTTAGAATATAAGAAACGCACAGTGTAGTACATAGTATATGAGTGAGTTGCACTGAAAAACTTAGAATATAAGAAACGCACAGTGTAGTACATAGTATATGAGTGAGTTGCACTGAAAAACTTAGAATATAAGAAACGCACAGTGTAGTACATAGTATATGAGTGAGTTGCACTGAAAAACTTAGAATTTAAGAAACGCACAGTGTAGTACATAGTATATGAGTGAGTTGCACTGAAAAACTTAGAATATAAGAAACGCACAGTGTAGTACATAGTATATGAGTGAGTTGCACTGAAAAACTTAGAATATAAGAAACGCACAGTGTAGTACATAGTATATGAGTGAGTTGCACTGAAAAACTTAGAATATAAGAAACGCACAGTGTAGTACATAGTATATGAGTGAGTTGCACTGAAAAACTTAGAATATAAGAAACGCACAGTGTAGTACATAGTATATGAGTGAGTTGCCCTGAAAAACTTAGAATATAAGAAACGCACAGTGTAGTACATAGTATATGAGTGAGTTGCACTGAAAAATTTAGAATATAAGAAACGCACAGTGTAGTACATAGTATATGAGTGAGTTGCACTGAAAAACTTAGAATTTAGAGAAACGCACAGTGTAGTACATAGTATATGAGTGAGTTGCACTGAAAAACTTAGAATATAAGAAACGCACAGTGTAGTACATAGTATATGAGTGAGTTGCACTGAAAAACTTAGAATATAAGAAACGCACAGTGTAGTACATAGTATATGAGTGAGTTGCACTGAAAAATTTAGAATATAAGAAACGCACAGTGTAGTACATAGTATATGAGTGAGTTGTACTGAAAAACTTAGAATTTAGAGAAACGCACAGTGTAGTACATAGTATATGAGTGAGTTGCACTGAAAAACTTAGAATATAAGAAACGCACAGTGTAGTACATAGTATATGAGTGAGTTGCACTGAAAAACTTAGAATATAAGAAACGCACAGTGTAGTACATAGTATATGAGTGAGTTGCACTGAAAAACTTAGAATATAAGAAACGCACAGTGTAGTACATAGTATATGAGTGAGTTGCACTGAAAAACTTAGAATATAAGAAACGCACAGTGTAGTACATAGTATATGAGTGAGTTGCACTGAAAAACTTAGAATATAAGAAACGCACAGTGTAGTACATAGTATATGAGTGAGTTGCACTGAAAAACTTAGAATATAAGAAACGCACAGTGTAGTACATAGTATATGAGTGAGTTGCACTGAAAAACTTAGAATATAAGAAACGCACAGTGTAGTACATAGTATATGAGTGAGTTGCACTGAAAAACTTAGAATATAAGAAACGCACAGTGTAGTACATAGTATATGAGTGAGTTGCACTGAAAAACTTAGAATATAAGAAACGCACAGTGTAGTACATAGTATATGAGTGAGTTGCACTGAAAAACTTAGAATATAAGAAACGCACAGTGTAGTACATAGTATATGAGTGAGTTGCACTGAAAAACTTAGAATTTAAGAAACGCACAGTGTAGTACATAGTATATGAGTGAGTTGCACTGAAAAACTTAGAATATAAGAAACGCACAGTGTAGTACATAGTATATGAGTGAGTTGCACTGAAAAACTTAGAATATAAGAAACGCACAGTGTAGTACATAGTATATGAGTGAGTTGCACTGAAAAACTTAGAATATAAGAAACGCACAGTGTAGTACATAGTATATGAGTGAGTTGCACTGAAAAACTTAGAATATAAGAAACGCACAGTGTAGTACATAGTATATGAGTGAGTTGCACTGAAAAACTTAGAATATAAGAAACGCACAGTGTAGTACATAGTATATGAGTGAGTTGCACTGAAAAACTTAGAATATAAGAAACGCACAGTGTAGTACATAGTATATGAGTGAGTTGCACTGAAAAACTTAGAATATAAGAAACGCACAGTGTAGTACATAGTATATGAGTGAGTTGCACTGAAAAACTTAGAATATAAGAAACGCACAGTGTAGTACATAGTATATGAGTGAGTTGCACTGAAAAACTTAGAATATAAGAAACGCACAGTGTAGTACATAGTATATGAGTGAGTTGCACTGAAAAACTTAGAATATAAGAAACGCACAGTGTAGTACATAGTATATGAGTGAGTTGCACTGAAAAACTTAGAATATAAGAAACGCACAGTGTAGTACATAGTATATGAGTGAGTTGCACTGAAAAACTTAGAATATAAGAAACGCACAGTGTAGTACATAGTATATGAGTGAGTTGCACTGAAAAACTTAGAATATAAGAAACGCACAGTGTAGTACATAGTATATGAGTGAGTTGCACTGAAAAACTTAGAATATAAGAAACGCACAGTGTAGTACATAGTATATGAGTGAGTTGCACTGAAAAACTTAGAATATAAGAAACGCACAGTGTAGTACATAGTATATGAGTGAGTTGCACTGAAAAACTTAGAATATAAGAAACGCACAGTGTAGTACATAGTATATGAGTGAGTTGCACTGAAAAACTTAGAATATAAGAAACGCACAGTGTAGTACATAGTATATGAGTGAGTTGCACTGAAAAATTTAGAATATAAGAAACGCACAGTGTAGTACATAGTATATGAGTGAGTTGCACTGAAAAACTTAGAATTTAGAGAAACGCACAGTGTAGTACATAGTATATGAGTGAGTTGCACTGAAAAACTTAGAATATAATAAACGCACAGTGTAGTACATAGTATATGAGTGAGTTGCACTGAAAAACTTAGAATATAAGAAACGCACAGTGTAGTACATAGTATATGAGTGAGTTGCACTGAAAAATTTAGAATATAAGAAACGCACAGTGTAGTACATAGTATATGAGTGAGTTGCACTGAAAAACTTAGAATTTAGAGAAACGCACAGTGTAGTACATAGTATATGAGTGAGTTGCACTGAAAAACTTAGAATATAAGAAACGCACAGTGTAGTACATAGTATATGAGTGAGTTGCACTGAAAAACTTAGAATATAAGAAACGCACAGTGTAGTACATAGTATATGAGTGAGTTGCACTGAAAAACTTAGAATATAAGAAACGCACAGTGTAGTACATAGTATATGAGTGAGTTGCACTGAAAAACTTAGAATATAAGAAACGCACAGTGTAGTACATAGTATATGAGTGAGTTGCACTGAAAAACTTAGAATATAAGAAACGCACAGTGTAGTACATAGTATATGAGTGAGTTGCACTGAAAAACTTAGAATATAAGAAACGCACAGTGTAGTACATAGTATATGAGTGAGTTGCACTGAAAAACTTAGAATATAAGAAACGCACAGTGTAGTACATAGTATATGAGTGAGTTGCACTGAAAAACTTAGAATATAAGAAACGCACAGTGTAGTACATAGTATATGAGTGAGTTGCACTGAAAAACTTAGAATATAAGAAACGCACAGTGTAGTACATAGTATATGAGTGAGTTGCACTGAAAAACTTAGAATATAAGAAACGCACAGTGTAGTACATAGTATATGAGTGAGTTGCACTGAAAAACTTAGAATTTAAGAAACGCACAGTGTAGTACATAGTATATGAGTGAGTTGCACTGAAAAACTTAGAATATAAGAAACGCACAGTGTAGTACATAGTATATGAGTGAGTTGCACTGAAAAACTTAGAATATAAGAAACGCACAGTGTAGTACATAGTATATGAGTGAGTTGCACTGAAAAACTTAGAATATAAGAAACGCACAGTGTAGTACATAGTATATGAGTGAGTTGCACTGAAAAACTTAGAATATAAGAAACGCACAGTGTAGTACATAGTATATGAGTGAGTTGCACTGAAAAACTTAGAATATAAGAAACGCACAGTGTAGTACATAGTATATGAGTGAGTTGCACTGAAAAACTTAGAATATAAGAAACGCACAGTGTAGTACATAGTATATGAGTGAGTTGCACTGAAAAACTTAGAATATAAGAAACGCACAGTGTAGTACATAGTATATGAGTGAGTTGCACTGAAAAACTTAGAATATAAGAAACGCACAGTGTAGTACATAGTATATGAGTGAGTTGCACTGAAAAACTTAGAATATAAGAAACGCACAGTGTAGTACATAGTATATGAGTGAGTTGCACTGAAAAACTTAGAATATAAGAAACGCACAGTGTAGTACATAGTATATGAGTGAGTTGCACTGAAAAACTTAGAATTTAAGAAACGCACTGTGTAGTACATAGTATATGAGTGAGTTGCACTGAAAACTTAGAATATAAGAAACGCACAATGTAGTACATAGTATATGAGTGAGTTGCACTGAAAAACTTAGAATATAAGAAACGCACAGTGTAGTACATAGTATATGAGTGAGTTGCACTGAAAAACTTAGAATATAAGAAACGCACAGTGTAGTCCATAGTATATGAGTGAGTTGCACTGAAAAACTTAGAATATAAGAAACGCACAGTGTTGTACATAGTATATGAGTGAGTTGCACTGAAAAACTTAGAATATAAGAAACGCACAGTGTAATACATAGTATATGAGTGAGTTGCACTGAAAAACTTAGAATATAAGAAACGCACAGTGTAGTACATAGTATATGAGTGAGTTGCACTCAAAAACTTAGAATATAAGAAACGCACAGTGTAGTACATAGTATATGAGTGAGTTGCACTGAAAAACTTAGAATATAAGAAACGCACAGTGTAATACATAGTATATGAGTGAGTTGCACTGAAAAACTTAGAATATAAGAAACGCACAGTGTAGTACATAGTATATGAGTGAGTTGCACTGAAAAACTTAGAATTCACTGAAAAACCCGCATTACACGAAATGCACAGTGTATAGTATATGAGTGAGTTCCACTGAAAAACTCTAGAATATAAGAAACGCACAGTGTAGTACATAGTATATGAGTGAGTTGCACTCAAAAACTTAGAATATAAGAAACGCACAGTGTAGTACATAGTATATGAGTGAGTTGCACTGAAAAACTTAGAATATAAGAAACGCACTGTGTAGTACATAGTATATGAGTGAGTTGCACTGAAAAACTTAGAATATAAGAAACGCACAGTGTAGTACATAGTATATGAGTGAGTTGCACTGAAAAACTTAGAATATAAGAAACGCACAGTGTAGTACATAGTATATGAGTGAGTTGCACTGAAAAACTTAGAATATAAGAAACGCACAGTGTAGTACATAGTATATGAGTGAGTTGCACTGAAAAACTTAGAATATAAGAAACGCACAGTGTAGTACATAGTATATGAGTGAGTTGCACTGAAAAACTTAGAATATAAGAAACGCACAGTGTAGTACATAGTATATGAGTGAGTTGCACTGAAAAACTTAGAATATAAAAAACGCACAGTGTAGTACATAGTATATGAGTGAGTTGCACTGAAAAACTTAGAATATAAGAAACGCACAGTGTAGTACATAGTATATGAGTGAGTTGCACTGAAAAACTTAGAATATAAGAAACGCACAGTGTAGTACATAGTATATGAATGAGTTGCACTGAAAAACTTAGAATATAAGAAACGCACAGTGTAGTACATAGTATATGAGTGAGTTGCACTGAAAAACTTAGAATATAAGAAACGCACAGTGTAGTACATAGTATATGAGTGAGTTGCACTGAAAAACTTAGAATATAAGAAACGCACAGTGTAGTACATAGTATATGAGTGAGTTGCACTGAAAAACTTAGAATATAAGAAACGCACAGTGTAGTACATAGTATATGAGTGAGTTGCACTGAAAAACTTAGAATATAAGAAACGCACAGTGTAGTACATAGTATATGAGTGAGTTGCACTGAAAAACTTAGAATTTAAGAAACGCACAGTGTAGTACATAGTATATGAGTGAGTTGCACTGAAAAACTTAGAATATAAGAAACGCACAGTGTAGTACATAGTATATGAGTGAGTTGCACTGAAAAACTTAGAATATAAGAAACGCACAGTGTAATACATAGTATATGAGTGAGTTGCACTGAAAAACTTAGAATATAAGAAACGCACAGTGTAGTACATAGTATATGAGTGAGTTGCACTGAAAAACTTAGAATATAAGAAACGCACAGTGTAGTACATAGTATATGAGTGAGTTGCACTGAAAAACTTAGAATATAAGAAACGCACAGTGTAGTACATAGTATATGAGTGAGTTGCACTGAAAAACTTAGAATATAAGAAACGCACAGTGTAGTACATAGTATATGATTGAGTTGCACTTAAAAACTTAGAATATAAGAAACGCACAGTGTAGTACATAGTATATGAGTGAGTTGCACTGAAAAACTTAGAATATAAGAAACGCACAGTGTAGTACATAGTATATGAGTGAGTTGCACTGAAAAACTTAGAATATAAGAAACGCACAGTGTAGGACATAGTATATGAGTGAGTTGCACTGAAAAACTTAGAATATAAGAAACGCACATTGTAGTACATAGTATATGAGTGAGTTGCACGGAAAAACCTAGAATTTAAGAAACGCACAGTGTAGTATATAGTATATGAGTGAGTTGCACTGAAAAACTTAGAATATAAGAAACGCACAGTGTAGTACATACTATATGAGTGAGTTGCACTGAAAAACTTAGAATATAAGAAACGCACAGTGTAGTACATAGTATATGAGTGAGTTGCACTGAAAAACTTAGAATTCACTGAAAAACCCGCATTACACGAAATGCAGAGTGTAGTACATAGTATATGAGTGAGTTGCACTGAAAAACTCTAGAATATAAGAAACGCACAGTGTAGTACATAGTATATGAGTGAGTTGCACTCAAATACTTAGAATATAAGAAACGCACAGTGTAGTACATAGTATATGAGTGAGTTGCACTGAAAAACTTAGAATATAAGAAACGCACAGTGTAGTACATAGTATATGAGTGAGTTGCACTGAAAAACTTAGAATATAAGAAACGCACAGTGTAGTACATAGTATATGAGTGAGTTGCACTGAAAAACTTAGAATATAAGAAACGCACAGTGTAGTACATAGTATATGAGTGAGTTGCACTGAAAAACTTAGAATATAAGAAACGCACAGTGTAGTACATAGTATATGAGTGAGTTGCACTGAAAAACTTAGAATATAAGAAACGCACAGTGTAGTACATAGTATATGAGTGAGTTGCACTGAAAAACTTAGAATATAAGAAACGCACAGTGTAGTACATAGTATATGAGTGAGTTGCACTGAAAAACTTAGAATATAAGAAACGCACAGTGTAGTACATAGTATATGAGTGAGTTGCACTGAAAAACTTAGAATATAAGAAACGCACAGTGTAGTACATAGTATATGAGTGAGTTGCACTGAAAAACTTAGAATATAAGAAACGCACAGTGTAGTACATAGTATATGAGTGAGTTGCACTGAAAAACTTAGAATATAAGAAACGCACAGTGTAGTACATAGTATATGAGTGAGTTGCACTGAAAAACTTAGAATATAAGATACGCACAGTGTAGTACATAGTATATGAGTGAGTTGCACTGAAAAACTTAGAATATAAGAAACGCACAGTGTAGTACATAGTATATGAGTGAGTTGCACTGAAAAACTTAGAATATAAGAAACGCACAGTGTAGTACATAGTATATGATTGAGTTGCACTTAAAAACTTAGAATATAAGAAACGCACAGTGTAGTACATAGTATATGAGTGAGTTGCACTGAAAAACTTAGAATATAAGAAACGCACAGTGTAGTACATAGTATATGAGTGAGTTGCACTGAAAAACTTAGAATATAAGAAACGCACAGTGTAGGACATAGTATATGAGTGAGTTGCACTGAAAAACTTAGAATATAAGAAACGCACATTGTAGTACATAGTATATGAGTGAGTTGCACGGAAAAACCTAGAATTTAAGAAACGCACAGTGTAGTATATAGTATATGAGTGAGTTGCACTGAAAAACTTAGAATCTAAGAAACGCACAGTGTAGTACATACTATATGAGTGAGTTGCACTGAAAAACTTAGAATATAAGAAACGCACAGTGTAGTACATAGTATATGAGTGAGTTGCACTGAAAAACTTAGAATTCACTGAAAAACCCGCATTACACGAAATGCAGAGTGTAGTACATAGTATATGAGTGAGTTGCACTGAAAAACTCTAGAATATAAGAAACGCACAGTGTAGTACATAGTATATGAGTGAGTTGCACTCAAAAACTTAGAATATAAGAAACGCACAGTGTAGTACATAGTATATGAGTGAGTTGCACTGAAAAACTTAGAATATAAGAAACGCACAGTGTAGTACATAGTATATGAGTGAGTTGCACTGAAAAACTTAGAATATAAGAAACGCACAGTGTAGTACATAGTATATGAGTGAGTTGCACTGAAAAACTTAGAATATAAGAAACGCACAGTGTAGTACATAGTATATGAGTGAGTTGCACTGAAAAACTTAGAATATAAGAAACGCACAGTGTAGTACATAGTATATGAGTGAGTTGCACTGAAAAACTTAGAATATAAGAAACGCACAGTGTAGTACATAGTATATGATTGAGTTGCACTGAAAAACTTAGAATATAAGAAACGCACAGTGTAGTACATAGTATATGAGTGAGTTGCACTGAAAAACTTAGAATATAAGAAACGCACAGTGTAGTACATAGTATATGAGTGAGTTGCACTGAAAAACTTAGAATATAAGAAACGCACAGTGTAGTACATAGTATATGAGTGAGTTGCACTGAAAAACTTAGAATATAAGAAACGTACAGTGTAGTACATAGTATATGAGTGAGTTGCACTGAAAAACTTAGAATATAAGAAACGCACAGTGTAGTACATAGTATATGAGTGAGTTGCACTGAAAAACTTAGAATATAAGAAACGCACAGTGTAGTACATAGTATATGAGTGAGTTGCACTGAAAAACTTAGAATATAAGAAACGCACAGTGTAGTACATAGTATATGAGTGAGTTGCACTGAAAAACTTAGAATATAAGAAACGCACAGTGTAGTACATAGTATATGAGTGAGTTGCACTGAAAAACTTAGAATATAAGAAACGCACAGTGTAGTACATAGTATATGAGTGAGTTGCACTGAAAAACTTAGAATATAAGAAACGCACAGTGTAGTACATAGTATATGAGTGAGTTGCACTGAAAAACTTAGAATATAAGAAACGCACAGTGTAGTACATAGTATATGAGTGAGTTGCACTGAAAAACTTAGAATTTAAGAAACGCACAGTGTAGTACATAGTATATGAGTGAGTTGCACTGAAAAACTTAGAATATAAGAAACGCACAGTGTAGTACATAGTATATGAGTGAGTTGCACTGAAAAACTTAGAATATAAGAAACGCACAGTGTAATACATAGTATATGAGTGAGTTGCACTGAAAAACTTAGAATATAAGAAACGCACAGTGTAGTACATAGTATATGAGTGAGTTGCACTGAAAAACTTAGAATATAAGAAACGCACAGTGTAGTACATAGTATATGAGTGAGTTGCACTGAAAAACTTAGAATATAAGAAACGCACAGTGTAGTACATAGTATATGAGTGAGTTGCACTGAAAAACTTAGAATATAAGAAACGCACAGTGTAGTACATAGTATATGATTGAGTTGCACTTAAAAACTTAGAATATAAGAAACGCACAGTGTAGTACATAGTATATGAGTGAGTTGCACTGAAAAACTTAGAATATAAGAAACGCACAGTGTAGTACATAGTATATGAGTGAGTTGCACTGAAAAACTTAGAATATAAGAAACGCACAGTGTAGGACATAGTATATGAGTGAGTTGCACTGAAAAACTTAGAATATAAGAAACGCACATTGTAGTACATAGTATATGAGTGAGTTGCACGGAAAAACCTAGAATTTAAGAAACGCACAGTGTAGTATATAGTATATGAGTGAGTTGCACTGAAAAACTTAGAATCTAAGAAACGCACAGTGTAGTACATACTATATGAGTGAGTTGCACTGAAAAACTTAGAATATAAGAAACGCACAGTGTAGTACATAGTATATGAGTGAGTTGCACTGAAAAACTTAGAATATAAGAAACGCACAGTGTAGTACATAGTATATGAGTGAGTTGCACTGAAAAACTTAGAATATAAGAAACGCACAGTGTAGTACATAGTATATGAGTGAGTTGCACTGAAAAACTTAGAATTTAAGAAACGCACAGTGTAGTACATAGTATATGAGTGAGTTGCACTGAAAAACTTAGAATATAAGAAACGCACAGTGTA